>NC_064304.1:33181964-33384989 GCF_023373825.1 Bactrocera dorsalis | reverse complement strand
CAATCTATGGTAACGAAATGGCAGTTTAAATGGAACCGTCTGAGTCAATTTTGATCCTTAGTATTAATACGAGTATATACATATATATAGTATATATCTTATTTAGAATTCAATCTGATAAAAAATAGATAACTGCTGCTTGGGAGTTGTCGATGAACAGTCAGAGATCTTACTGACATTGTTGGAACATCGGAAGGTTCAGTCAAAACCATTTAGAAAGAACATTTGAGCTTAAGGAAAGTGTAAACACGATTGATTCCAAAATCACTCAATGTGAAACAATGCTTTTCGATTACAAAGATGTCGTGAAGTGTATTATTACTGGCGATCTATGTTTACTACCCGGAAACAGACGATCAATCGGTCAAATATCAGGAAAAAGGTGAGTCAAACGCGAAAAAAAACAGGTCAGAGCAGGTCAAAAATCAAGATTACGTTGACAGTTTTTAGCGAGGTGTGGTGCACTCCGAGTCCTTTCCGACCGGCCAAACCGCCAACAAGGAAAACTAATTATGAGTTATTTGTGAAGTTATTCGTAAAAAGAGGCCAGAATTATGACTGTTTTGATATTTCGTGAGTTTTTTCTCAAAATTTACAACCAATATCGTACCGCAACCACCGTATTCGCCTGATTTAGCTTCGTTTGACCTCTAGCTATTCAGCAAATTCAAACGACCGCTCCGGGAAACCGTTCTGGGTCAATTGTAGACATTAAACGTGGTTAGCTACGCGCATTGAGGCTATCTGGAACTTGACTTCAATAATTGTTTCGAGTATTGGGGAATACGTTGGCCAAGTGTGTTGGACCAGAAGGTATTGCTTTTAGGGGGCGACATAGATTCTGATGAATAAATTAAGAATTTTGAAATTATGTATAAAGTGTTATTAATACATTATTAAAATTATTAAAATTTTTTCATACAGATTTTCTTCCATAGCTTGAAGTTTTATTTTGAATTATGGTGAGTTAAGTTAGAAAAGTTCAACTGTTCAACTTGCTTGGATTCCTAACCTCTGGTTGTCGGTTTGCACCTCTAGGTATTTTCCTGGCGCTGAGTCTTGCAATTTGCAAGAAATGTTCGGTTGCACTCGAATCTAACCCTACCATACTAGTTTGCAATAATTTAATTTCATATGTAATAAATATACTTTAATAGCAACTATCAATTGCAATTTGAACCGTTTTTTTTAGCACATTTAGGAGCAATATTGAAGAAATGGTCAGTGCATCAAATAAAAAGCACCGGCCCTTATTGAACAATTTGTTTCAATTGAGTCAAATATTATGGAAAATTAAATATAACTTTCAATAAACTGCCACAGTTTTTTATATAAAATATTACTTCCGGTTAGCGCGCTTTTAGCAGCTCCAAATTGTGCAATTTATGGCCACAATTTTTCATGTCCACTCACGGGTGTAACAGTGACACAGTTGGGCATATCAGTGGACTCTAACAAGAAAGGCATTAATGACATTTTTCAATGTACTTCTGTACATACGTGAAAGTATATATACATACATATATACACATGTGTAGACCATGGTTATATGTATGCGTGTGTATGTCTGCCTGCGTGTATTCCCAGGAAAATGCTACAAGGCAACATGCGAAATAATTTATTGCAATAATATTGTAATTAGTGCAGCGTTAATTAAAGCAATTATGTTGCACGTGCAAATTTGTCAGACATAAACTTAAGGCACATGTGAATGTAAATGTACATACAGTATATGTATGTCTGCTTGTGCTTGGCTGCACATGTATGTGTGTACGAAGTGGGTTACATAGCAACAGGCTAATTATAAAGTGTTTACTTGCTAAACATGAGCGCCGAGATGAGTTTGTGTGAGTAGGCGGTTGCTCTAGTAGGCGTAATGAATAGCCGGCTCGTCAAAGCCCATTGACTGCTCGATTTCACTCGGCTAGCGCTCACTGTGTGAGGAAAAGCATAATAAAAGGCTACAACATTAGCATGATTAGTGTAAATGAAGTAAGTAAGTGAAAGGCATACAAAAAAAATTCACATTCAGACGAACAGTGAGTACGACAACTATTCGAACGAGACACATCTCGAATAGAGCACGGGTACGCTACTCTAGATATAATTACTTGCGATTTAAAGAGTGTTTTTCGGTTAATTTAATGTTTTCGACTGTCGCTTTTATACATTTTATCAATTTGTAATTTTAAAAAAGTGGCAACCATTACATGATAATTTTTCCATCACTAAACTTAATCTTCTGTTTAACATCCGTACTACATTCTTGATCTTATAACATTTTTTAATTAAAATAATCAAAAAGGTGGCAACCTTTTTGTGATAATTTTTCCATTGTTAAGTTTGTTCTTCAGTTCAATATCCATATTCTTGAATTTATGATTTTTTACATAAAATAATCAAACTGGTGGCAACCTTTTAGCTCACAATATTTCGAAAGAAAACATTTTACCTAACTCAAATTATCTCAGAAAACAATATATTATCAAAAATTTTTATTCGTTACTTTACTCAAATGTTATCAATTGTCGATTTTATCAGTTTTACTAATTTGCAATTTTTGAAAAGGTGGCAACCCTTATCTGATTATTTTTCCATCGTTCAGCTTGATCGTCATTTTAATATCCAAGTACTAATGTTGATCTTTTACATTTTTTGCACTTAAATTTTCCAACAAGTGGCAACCTTCTAACTTTAGTTTGAAATAAATTATTCGAGGATCGCGTTTAATAGAAAAAATGGAAGATAATTGGTTTAAGAGACGGTCTACATTTTTCGAGCGTGACGAAATTTTGTTGAGTAACATTATTTCGTTGCATAAGGAAATGTCAGCTCAAGAACTTAATAAAATTAGTTTTGACAACTGTTGTAGTGATCGAAGGAGTAAGAGTCTCCAAATATCACTTTGAAATAAGACAAAAATTAACATAAGGTTATCTCAATATGAACTGAGCGGCTCGTTCTTTGAAACCTTTATACTATTGCAACATCGCACAATCGCTTCTTCAGACCTAACGATTTTCTTCCATTGTTTCGCGCACATCCCGATATTTTCTTTCACGAGAAGTAATTTTTATGACTTTCATGCGTGCAGATCAACCTCGACCAAACTCATGAAACCAGTTTTATCCGTACATTGCTCACATGACCTGTTCGAAGACTATAAATTATAGACTCTCTTACATGTTCTACATAATACCGTAAATTGGCAACACAGGTCGTCACAAGTAAGTTTCCTGCTGCATAGTCATGCATGATTTCATGCGCGGATCGCATGTGTTAATGACTTGGCGCGTGTTGTTTAACTCACACACGCGATGGCAGTTTCTGTTCACCACTACACCATTACATCGCTTCGCTAAGTTTGCACTTTGTTGTTGCATTTTATTTTAGAATATTTTTTAAGCTCCTGCTAGTCACTAATAAATTCTCCAAAAATGCACAAAACACAAAATTTCCATACTTACGTTATATTTAAGAATTTGTTGTTGTTAATTTTGGTTTTGTGCATGTAAGTATGTGTGCTGTTGGGCGGTGTGTGTCGGCGACAACATGTTCAGCCGCTCAGTTATTTGGTCGTTTGTTATGGTTGCAGCTTATAAACTTTGTTATTTTAACCGGAAGCGGATGTTGTATTTCACTCTCTGTGTTGCGGCTCTGTCCAGTGCAGCCGCCATGCCCGTGCACACGCTCCCGCGCAGCGCCAGTCACCAGTCACCAGCTACTGGCCGTCACTCACTGCAGCTGCGCCTACAGCTCAGCTGTAATCAACGCCTTTCTCACACCATGTCGGACATGTTTGTTTGTTTGTTGTTTTTTTTTTTTTGTGCAGTGGTCCCACTGTACCGTCTGTGCGCTGTTTAACACCAGCCCGGTGTATGTGTTGTTGTCTCCAGCTGTGCTGATGCGGACAGACTGTGGTTGTTGGTTGTGTGAAGCACTTGATTGTCGCCTGACTTTGTTTGTGTTGGGCTTGTTGTTGTGCACAGCTTGGCGTCCCATTGAGCATGAGCATGCAACATCAAATTTGTTGTGCTTTTGGCGTGCTTGAAATTTAGGTTGCGATAAGGTTATGCAATTTATTAATTCGTATTTGAGCGAAAATTTAAAATAATTCACATTCTCATTGCTTATGTCGGGCGAACGTAAATATTGGCTTTGTGTATTTGGATTTAGTTCACGCGAATTACTCTTTTTGGTTTATGTTTTCGGTGGCTTGTTTTATTAAATTTTATTTTCATTTGCAAAAGGATTGCGAGCGAACTATTTACGATATCTGAAATGACTTAAAAGGGTTTGGCACACTTTTTATAAAACGTTAGGCCATGTTGTGGGAGCCCACTTCAAGATGGTTTATAGTTTGTGGAATAAATCACAGTTCTGGTAATATTGAGTATATACAATATACAAAGAATTCCACTATTTTCAGGTTCTATATATGTAAGTAGTTTAGTATGAAAATGTAAAACATTCTCCGTTTTATACATTAAATGTTAACATTTTGTAGCTCATTTCGTAGAGTCCTTTTTATAGAGATCAATAGTCAAAAAATTGGGAAATCGAAGTCCGAACTATAAGGTTAATGCATAAGAATTTCACCATCGATATTCCGAAGCTTCTGCCGAGTTTCTACAGTTGTATGTGATCTAGCGTTGTTCTTATGGAACTAAATTCCTCTAATAATGGCCAAGGCTGACCAATTCTAGATGACTACTTTCTTCAGAGTTTCCAATTGTTTACACTACAGGATCAAAACTAAATTGTATATCTTCCTGACTGTCAATCGCATTCGTTTGCGTCGGTTCATCGCGGTTTGACTACGACCGTTTTCGCTTGAAGTTGGCTCTTTGTCACCAGTAACCATACATTTCAGAAATATTACGATTTGGTTTCGATTCAATAGCAATTCGCAGATGGAAATTCGCATATTCGGCCTTCTTAACATCGAGCTACTGTTTGTATAAAGTTTTATTCAAATGGTTAAAAACGGTTTTTTAGCAATATTGCTAACATGATGGCCGGAATCGACCATTACTAGTATTTAATCGATATGTTTTTTAAATCGGAATGTCTCCGCTTAAAATTATTCTCTTTTAGCCATAACTTCAGGCTCCACAGGCGCGGAGACATGGACATAATCCCATGAGTTGGCCTTAGAAGTATTCGAAAGAAAGGTTTAGCGAAAGATTAATGGTCCTTTGCGCATAACGAGAAAAAAGTTTCTCTTAAAAACGATTGATACGGTCACCAAATTTCTTGAAGATATGAAATGAAAAAGTTTTCCATACAAGAACTTTTTTCCGATCATAGAGTTTGTATGGCAGCTGCATGCCATAGCGGTCTGATGCCTAACGTCCCGACATATGAGGCACTTTTTTGATAGGAAATTGAAAATTTCAGATCGATACCTCAAGTATTGAGAGACTAGTTTCGCTAAAGCTCGCACTCCTCAAAAATGTCCTAATGATGTTGAATCACAACTTCTTGAAATTCTCGAATTTCCAAATTTACTCGCATAATTCGCTTGGGGTACGTGCTATAATGGCACGCAGTGTTGGAACCAGATGTTGTCAAGATCAATTCTCCCATTGACATCTCTCATTTCGAAAGTAGGACGGACCGATGTATCCTTAGACCAACAACCTCAACAAACTGTCAATTTTAGGTGAATGTAATGTTGGTTCTAAATAATTTTCACTAGAATTGACAGTTTTGATTATTTATCGTACCACTCAGATGCTAAAGTGAGCCGCATCAGAGAAAGATGCTTTTCTTACCATTATTTATTATAATTTGTTGATACAATAAAATGTAATATTTCCTGAACGTAGTTCGGGCGTATGTCTTTCCATGTGAATTGTAATATTAGAGAATACAATGTGAGTAACTCCAAATTACAGATCGTGACATTTTAAAATGGCCGAACGCCATTTAGAAGTCATATCATCCCTATTGGAAAACCTAGTAGATACTTTTTAAGGTCTAGTATGCTTGGTCCTTTTTGAGCGTTAACAGAAAACATTGTGACAATTTAACATGGGTCGTAATGTAAATACCAGTTTTGTCAACTTCTTCAATAACGCGTTTTGCTCTAATGAGTTGGTATTTAATACTGGGAATATGTTTTACGGAAAATTAAAAATTAAATCAGAAAATGTTCGGAATGTCGGTTCCAGCTTATCATCATGCTGTGTAACTGATACAGTAAACCTTGAAAATCCGCTAGAGTACGTTCCGTGAGATGAATGCTGTTTTAGGGGAAGATATTCTATCACTTCGAACTGCGTGAAAATGGTTTCGACAATTCATGGATAACCGATCAAATCATGATGAAACATCCAGTTAGACCGGCAGGTGCATCTCGTGACATCGCTCAGAAGATGGAAGTTAGGCACCAAACCATTTTAATCATCTGTGGAAGGCAGGATACACAAAAAAAAGCTTATGTTTGGGTGCCGCATGATTTGACGAAAAAAAACTTCTGAGACCAATCAAACCTGCGATATGCTGCTGAAACGGAAAACGAACTCCACCCATTTTTTGAAGCGGATGGTAACTGGAGACGAAAAATGGATCACATTCGACAATACCAATAGCGAAAACGGTCGTGGTCCGAAGGACCGGTGATGACTCGTTCCAAACAGTGGCCAAGGTGGGACTGATGGTCAGGAAGGTTTTGCTGTGTGATTGGTGGATTGGAGGGATTCATCCACTATGAGCTGCTCCCATATGGCCAGACGGTTAATTCTACCATCTGCTGCGAATAACTGGACCACCTGAAGCAGGCGATTGACCAGAGGCGTTCAGAATTGGCCAAAAGAAAGGGTGTAGTGTTCCACCAGGACAACGCCAGACCACACACTTCGTTGATGACTCGTCAGAAGCGGCGGGTGCTCTATTTTAGCGCATCCACCATATAGCCCGGACATAGCGCTAACGTGTTCAGGTAGTATCCCAATCCTGATTTCCTGTGTTTATGGCGAACGCCCTTGTTGGTGTAAAGTTGAGCTCAAAAGAGGCTTGTGAAAAGTGCCTATCCGAGTTCTTCTTAAATAAGGAGTGGGGCTACTACGAGGGAGATATTATGAAGTTGCCGTCTAGATGGAAACAGATTATCGAACGAAACGGCGCATATTTGAACTAAATCCGATCACTGTGACACTTTTTATAAAGCTTTGAATAAAGAGCAAAAAATATATATGCTTTCTTTAAATATTTTGGGGATTTTAGAGGGTTCCCGAAGTATTATTATAAGCTTAATATACTCTGTTCATAGTATAACAAGTATTATACATCTAATTTAGGCTCATTTAATATCGGGCTTTGTATTTTAATCCAACTTTAAACAGAAGTGTTTGAGTTTGTACTAAATTTAACGATCCAGCTCAGCAGACTCTGAAAGTTTAGTAGTTCTCTTTTACATAAATCCTTTAATTTCAACGCTAACTTTCCCCTGTGGGCAACACAATTGTTTGAAGATCGAGGAATTTCTTTACAAAGGGTCTCCCAAAATTTTGGGCACCCTGTTGTAGCAACTACTCTTATAGAAGCTGAATTACTTCTCAAACACCACAGCGGCATTAACTCTAATCAATGCGTTGATAAGTTTATTGAATTGAAAAAATTTTGATTTAAAATTTTTTCTCAAACAAAGATATTCAATATGAAAACTGTCGCCAATAACCTAAAATTTAAGTATAAAAAGCGATTTATTTTAACGAAATTGCGAACTAAATTTTAATTGAATGCGCTGTGTGTATGTGAGTGTGCGTTAAAATGCAAATAAAATTGACAGGCTATTTATTATTATATATTGGAAAAACTTATTCGAGCGTTAGCAATTAAGTTCCAATACAACAACTCGTCATACACACTTCCATTTAATTGTTGGGCATTAAAATTGTTGCATGAAAAACGCTTTCACGCCATCATGGCACAATAGCTTGGCATTTAAAGCAATTTTGAATTTAATAAATAATAATCTAATTTCGCACGCAAATAAACGCACTAACACCAACAACGCAGCACATAATCGCACAATTGTTGTAAGCACTTATTTGTGCAACATTGCAACACATACACAAACACAAGCGGTGTGCGGACATCTTCTTTAAACCGAAAAATATTGTACGACTTGATTTCATTGTTATTTTGAATACACGAAAGCGCCATTTAAGAGTTTCATCCACAGCTATGTGTGTGTGTGTGGTTGTGTGCAAATAGTTGCAGTTCGCTTGTTTTGTTTTTGCATACAAACTGTTGAGCAATTTATTTTGTAAATTGTTTGCAGACAGTGTTATGTTTGGTTTGCGGTTGCGCAGACGACATGCCAGCCACAGGCGGTCACTTCGGCAAGCAGCAAGTCGTACATTGTAGCACGATTACGAACGCAAATAATTTAAATGGAAATTATAACGAAACTTGCAACATTTTCTTGTTGCACATTGAAATTGTCTATGTGTGTGTGCGTGTTTGAAACGCTTGAACTGCCAGCAATGACTTTGAGTGCTGACCAATCAGGCATTCATACTTAATTGATTTGTGTGCAATTTTAGTTATTTTTTTTTTGGCTTTGCTGTTGTTGTGCAAATTGCACTGCATTTGACATACTAAAAGAAATTGATTTCTACATAATTTGTTGCTGATATGAAAATGTGATAATTGCCTACAAAGTAAGATCGCCCTTTTGACATTTCTGTGGCCGTAAGAAATTCATATTTAGCACGAATTAGATTTTGCACAGCAAAAATACATTTGGAGCATGCATTCTGACAATGATGTGCGCTGGCAGCAGACACATGCAAGCATATTAATGATTTGCGCATTCTTTGTAGGGCAGCCACTGCGTATGAGTAATATGCATATGCGCAAATTTGCGCAAACAATTAGCACATGCAGGGAGCGCAGCAGCAGCTGCCGGCTGCTTGTGCCGCTGACAGTGACAAATGTTGTGCGCAGCGTCGCTGTATGCCTGTGCGCAAGTGTATGTGTGCGTGTTGTTATGAAGGGTTCATTGTGTGCGTTGTTGTGTTGCAAGCGAAGCAGAGAGCGTCGACAATAAGCAAGCATAAGCAAATAATGCATGCCTCTGTTTGTATTACGTAAACAGGCGTCAGGCTTTCATGTTATTACTAGATATTTACATACATACTATAAATGCTAGCTCCTTACTCTTGTCTCTGCTGCGGCGCTTTTGTTTGTCAAAGCTTTCTACTGGATGGACACAGTGTTTGACACTAGTTTAATAATTTAAAGTAAATACTTCTAGGAGAGTGCTGTGCATTAATTGAATATGTCAGTTGCATTGACGAGCAAGTTTGTTCTGGTAAGGCGGTGTAAATTGATGTCAGCTGCTCTAACAGTATTGTTTAAGTCGATCAAGTTTGCTGCGTGGAAGTGAGGTAAGTAAGAAAAGTTCCCATATAGAATTCGTAAGAAAGGATATTAATAAATTTTAAATTAAATTTAAATTACCACTACAATCTTAGCAAAGAAACATATTGTATAAGTGGATGGAGGGAACTTAATATTTCATAATTTAAAACTAGTATTCTACAGTACAGTGCGTGGTCTAGCGTTTTCCTGATAGAAGACGAAGATTTCTGTTGATTAGTTCTGACCGTTTTCGATTGCTTGCTTCAATTATATCGGTAGTTGACAATAAAATATAAAATTAATCGTTCGAAAAGCTGGAGCAGATCTTAGTGGATGATTTCTTTTCAAACCCATCAAACACTCAGCATTACTTTTCGATGCGTTAATCTTAGCTTTGCGACCATTTGTTGAGCTTCACCACGCTTGGACCATGATATTTTTCGCACGTTATTGTCGTGTTTGATCCACTTTCCGTCTTTTTACCATATGCTTCAGAAATGGTTCGATTTTATTTCGTTTCAGCATATAATCGTTGATGTTA
The DNA here is from genome assembly GCF_023373825.1 of Bactrocera dorsalis. Lineage (NCBI taxonomy): Eukaryota > Metazoa > Arthropoda > Insecta > Diptera > Tephritidae > Bactrocera > Bactrocera dorsalis. The sequence continues at coordinate 33,375,073 of NC_064304.1, read as the reverse complement.
ATGCGGTCCATTAAAGTGTTCACAGCTTAAAAGAAATATGATAAAGAATAAGATAAAGCTCTGCTTTAAATAAATAAAAAAAAGATTCTCAATTGGATTTAGGTCCGGTGACTGAGCCGGCCAACCCATAACCTCAACTCGGTTTAGAGCAAACTAATTTTTTGCCAACCTGATGGTATGTTTGTGGTCGTTATCTTGTTGATAGACCCATTTCAACGGCATTTTCCATTCAGCGTGTGGTAGCATAGTCGACTCCATTATTTCAACATACAAGTTGGCATCCATGTTTTCTTTAATCCAAAATAACGAACCTATACCATAGTAAGAAAAGCATCCCCATACATTGATTTTGGCACCTCCTTGTTTTACCGTTCGTGAAGCATATTTAGGATCAAATGAAGCAATTACTAGCCTTCGAACATACTGTCGGGTTCCTCGGGAAACAAATAAAACAATTTTTGTTTCATCGGATCACTATTTTTCGACTGACCATTGCAGGTGCTCTTCAAGACACTGCAATTATTCACAAACCACTGCTATTATTTCGAACACAGTTGATATTTATATTCTTCGCAATGTATTCTTCACAAGAAAACCTTGTGAAAATTAAGTACCACGACGTATTTTTTCAAGTATTCGTTTTTGTTTGAAGTTACGTTGTAAATTCAGTAATATATTCTTAGAAGTATACAAGTTGCCACTTAGTGTATTCCCACAAATCCCGAAATAATATATGTAAGTGTGCGAGTACAAATGTCAATGAAAGCATAGGCGGTATTTATTCCGGCGCATGCAGGCTCCCAAGCGAGCATCTTCATAACGTGTGGTAACTTCCGAACTTTGCCGCCGAGCATTCGCTTAGGACGAGGGCACATTTCGCAATAATGGAAAACCCGTGAATTTATTTTTCCAATACTTCCGGCATACTCATATTACAAATGTGTTGTCACTTGCTTTTAGTCTCCAGTATTGAAATCCAGTGTGGGTATTTTAATGCAGGTGACGTTTCCTTTTTTGGAAAAATAAGTATATTTAAGTATATATTATATATGAGTAGGTGTGAAAGTTACGGTATAAAAAAGAGGTTGCCAACTTTTGGAAAATAAAAGAAAAAATAATAAGAAAGCTGGTGTTAGCAAAAATACGAGGTTTAAGAAAGTATATGGGAAAGTATTCGAGAGTTCTTAAATTATAATAAGCTTTTTTTTTTAAATTTAAGCTTTAGTAAATACAGAGTTGCCGCAATGAAATTTAATATATTTCATATTCAAAATTTATAGAAAATATTTTTAAAACGTCACTTTAGTAAACTGGAGGTTTTTAATCTTAATATATTCTAGTTTTATTTTATAGAGTTGCCACCTATGCATAAATAAACAGCACAATATGAGAATCAAAAAAATCAAATGAACATTGAAGAACACTTTCAGTCGAATTCGACATACTTCAGAAAAGGGTTGCCATTTAATATGAAGATAATATCTTAGCAAAATATTAAAAAGGGTTGTCATATTTCAGAAAAGGGTTGCCACTTGGTATTAAGATAATGACTTAGAAAAAAAATATTAAAAAATTGGTTTCAAAAGCAAAAATTTTAAAGAAAGCTGCCTGAAAATATTTGAAAAGTTACAACTTCACCATATTTTGGAAGAGAGTTACCATCTTTAATTAAAAAAAAACGCAAATTATTACAAAATGTATTGAGAAACAAAATATTTTAGAAAGCATTCGAAAAAAACTGAGAGTCATTAGTTTTTGAAATTTTAGTAAAGAGTTGCCACATGTAGAGATTAGTTGAAGAAAATCATAAGAACTTAATTTTCAACAAAAAATAAGCACAACATGCAAAATATTAGAAAATCTTGCAAATGACACATATTTTGAAATAGAGTTGCCACTTTTCAATAAAAGCAAAACTTAGCAGAAATCTATGAAATACTCTTTTAAAACGAAGACGATAACGTTGTTTGCTATGTCTGTCGAAACTTTTATGTTATTAAGTAAAAGTTCTTTGGAAAGCTTAAAAGCAGAGAGCTTCTGAGAGAAATGAAAATAAGTAGAATTGGTGAAAATTCTCTTATGAAGTTTGCTATAATATATTTTGACCTCATCAAAGATGCTTTACAAATTAATGTTTCAAAAATTTAAGACGAAGGAATAGTTCATTGATCTAGGAAAAATTCTCTACAAGTAAAGTTGTAAATATTTAAAAATAATATTGTATTAAAAGCAGGAATGAAGTCTGAATTTTTTCGGTTAAATGTAGATATTTGTTGTCTTTATTGTTCTTGTTTTTTGTTATTAAACATTTGCAAAAATTATTCACTCCAACTTCATCAACCGCTTTTCAAACAATATACATTTCCAAAATAAAATTGGAGAAGATGCTGAAAAATAAAAAATGGATGGCATATAAAGGACATCCGATATCACCACTTAAGCGATTGGCTTCTGCAAATTGCTATTTATGCGCGCATGTTGACATACTAAATATTTATAAGCCCACAAACACACACAAAAGTGCCAAAAACACCATTTCAATTCACTTGAAAATAAATGCGAGAATTAGCATTATATTAGCGTGATATGGCTCATAATCACAAAGGCTAATAAAAATCTATTATGTGGAACGTGGATAGAGCTACCGGGCGTAAAGTGGAAGGAGTTAAAGCAAAGGTAAAAATAAAATAAGTTTACGACGGCCCACCCAGTAGTATAAGCTTGATGTGCCCTCAAAATCGTATAGAAAATACAAAGCCAAAAGCTTCATAGTAGAAGTCTATGTCTCGAATCAAAACATCACGCATGTCATTCGCCAGTTATCGATGAAAGCGCTCGAAAGAGTCAACGAAAACTGCACTTAACGGATGGATCATCTGAGACGTAGTCACGGCCAACATTTGAAAAAGATAATCCCAAAAAAATTAAATGCCAAAGAATATTCTTTCACCATATAATTTGTAGTCACTGTGTTTTTTCCTTAAAAGAAAGCGGTTGGAGCACCGTTTATTTAAAAAAGTATTATTACTCAAATGCGACTTTATGAAGTTGCCACCTGATAGCATATTTAAAATACATTATCTAAATATTTTTATTAATATTTCTGTTAGCAAAAATGTTTCCAACTAATTAAATCTCTTCAAAGTTAACTTGAAATTTTTTGCTTTGGAAATAAAGTTGACTATCGAATAACGCTTTAACTGTTATTAACGGAATTCTACTATTCAAAATGAAATATTTTTCATAAGAATGTGAGAGTAAAAATACTGAATTAGCCATAATAAGTTTCGGAATTGCTGATAACAAGCGCATGTCACGTGATACATGCATATGTTTAACTGTATTTGTGCGTGCTCATTCTGGCTATTGAATTTTGTGGTTTTGCGCCAGCATTTAAGTTCGTTTGTGAAATTAATAAAATGCATTTAATTATACCCGTCCATACACCGGCAAAGTGTGCGACTCAATAACACATGTGTGTGTCCTACACATACCCAACCACTCAAATAAATATAGTACGTATATATGGTCATATGCGCATTCCCACTGGTCGCCGATTACCAGCTCCGATTTCCCTTTTAGGGGCTAGGAAACACATTTCGGGATGACAAGTGGTTTTGCAGCATTTCGTAATTGCAACAACCGCAAAACCACTTCGTTAATGCCGTCAAACCTTTTGACAAACTCGGCACACACGCACACACACACACATGCACACATACATTTCGGCATAATTGAATGGATAATCATAATCAGCAGCTGTGGCAACAACAACACGCAGCTCGGGTTCACAAATGAATGCATCAAATTATGCAAATTTTTTAATTGAACAGCGCTTATGGAAATGGACGTAAGATATATGATATTATGGCAAATACAAAATTGAAATTAATTTTTTTTCTTTTTGGTAAAATGTGAAAATATGCTGGTCACGCTGCTAATGCTGGTATTGTGTAAATAAAGGCTTCTAGAAACTTTGTAGTAAAAACAAGTAGGGAAAGGCTTAATTCGAGTCTAACCGAACATTCTATATTTCGGATATTTTCAATAAAAAGGTTCGCAATTGGAATGTTGATCTACATATCCGGCATTTGGGGACTTATTCCGATAAATCCATTGATGCTTGATTTGCATTTTGGAAAGTAAAAGAATAAGATATTATTTAAAAATTAGTTATATGAGCAGTAGACGTGGTTGTACTCCGCACTTTTCCCACTGAAACATAGAACTTTCAGGGTAACAATATTTACCAAATTTGTTCTATAGCGAGTGAAGACGTTATGAGATATTACCCTATATTGTCAAATGTGAGCTTAATTAAGTACAAAAGGTCCGAATAAAATAACTCAATCCATATTTAAGAAATAAATTCGCAAAAATGTATTTTTATTATCTTGAAACCCTAACTCCTCACATAAGTAGTTAATTTGTCCTGAGCAAATTTGGATATTGTATCGTAAGTGATTTAATAGATATGTACATTAAACCTTTTAGAGAGCGGAGTCATGCAATTTTTTTTTAATTTTTAACTCACAGGTGTCCTTTGCTACTATGACCACCTGTTCCGAATTACAGTTCTATAAGTATATCTTAATTCAGTGCTTAGTTATGGTAATTTACAGATTTGCCTGTTTTACTCAGCTTATCGTTTGCATAGACAGACATACAGACGGACAAACAGCCACTCCGACTTCAACTCGTCTCTTCATCCTGTTCATTTCGAAACCCTGAACTTACTGGTTATACTGAGTTGTCAGATCACTGTGAAGTCTACCCCCGAAGCTTTGCACAGAAAAATGGCTACGGTTGCACATCCGTATTCATAACAGTAATTTTTAATATTGAAAACTCTACGTAGTTTAAATTGTCAATCTGCCACGCACGATTATTACGAGTAAGTAATTTTCCTGTTTGAAAAGTGGTTAGAATGTAGGATGTTTCAAAACATGTTTACTATTTAAACGCTGTTTAGAGTAAGAAGTTTGAGGGAACAATTGGCAAAGAAAATTGGTGATCATTTCGAGGTTCCCTTCACAGAAACTTCAATTTTAATAAGAAACGTTTATTATCATTCGAAAGAACATTTTTTGCCATTGATTTTTTCAATATTATTGTTTTCAAATGTTGACCGCAGCCACGCCTGAGATGGTCCATCCGCTGAGCCCACTTTTTGATGACTCGTTCGAGCATTTCGACTGGTAACTGGCGAATGACACGCCCGATATTCATTTCCAAACCCTGACTAAAAGCGGGATTGTTCGCTGAAGTCTAATAGTCCAAACTCTTTACATATCCTACAGAAGAAAGTTTACATAATCTTGATGGGCAATCGATCAGCCAAAAACGTGAAATTATCTGCTCACCTCAGTCTTATCTCAATAAATCCATCCAGGTTGCTCTTCGTCCCAAATATGGCAATTTTATTTGTTTACATACCCATTGAGCCAGAAATTGATCTCATCACTGAACAAAATTTGGCTCGAAATTGATGCAAGCGAAGCGATGTCAAGCGGTTTCAGTTCGTACACAAGTCGTATTTTATACGCTTTCATTTTAAGATCTCAAGGTAAAATGCGCCAAGTTGTTCGATACGTCAATCCATATTGCTGCGAATAGCCACGAATCGACCCTCTGCGGTCTTCGTGTTAACGCTTAGCTACGGATGATACATTTTCTTCACTGCATGCTGGACGTGGTCTATTTGGTGGAATATTATCCAGTAAAAAATGCTAGGTCTCAAGATGGGTGATGTTGTTGCGAATACTACGTTCACTAGGTCGATTACGTTGATGATAAGTTGACAGAAGCTCGTGAAACACATTTTTTACAGAACGTGAAATTTCGTAATAAAGTAGAGCGATTTGTAATCGTTGTTCAGGTGTATGTCTTTCCATGATGAAATGCCAAACAATACTGAATGAAAGTAATATAACAGCTTGCCACGACTCACTAGTGTACTGTCAAAAAGTATCTATTTTTGGTTCACCCATTACAATTTCATACTTTCACAGCCTTTCTAAAAAACCCGCAGTGACTTCCTTTTCCTAAATCACTTTTTGAATATATTTGAAACCACAATGGGAGCTAAGGAAACGACATAAGACCATGCAGGAATATACTTGTATTATTGCCCAAGAAGCATAGACTGTAAAAATCTCAGAGCTCACTCTTTAACTTGTATATTTATTGATTCGTAGAAACCATGCCAAATAACTTTGACAGGTTTCTCCGAATGGTTCAAAAAAAAAACAACTGAAAAAGTTCACAGACATTTTTTTTGTAAAACACACAAAAACACATTTGCTTAAAGCAATTCGCAGATGTCTGTATGTCTGTATGTAAGCATGTATGCTTTATGGAGCTTCATAAGTCCAGGAGTTAAAAGCAATGAGGTCAACTAGGTAACAATAAAAACATCAACAGCAAAGCTGCTGCTTCAAAATATGAGCGCCACAAAAGTGAAGAAACAACATGAAAGTGTGGCTTAGGGAGCAAGTAGCATCCTCGTACAGTTGGATGGATGCACATGTGTGTGTGTGTCACGGTGCAGAAAAGGGTGGCTGGCGAGTATATGACAATGATGACCCAATAAATTTACCAACTTTTGCTAAATAACGAAGCAAACATTGGGGCTAAACACACCCTTTAGCTGTTGTACAAACTACTCACCATGAACGAGTATGTACTGTGTATGTGTGTGAGTGCTGTAGCAAGTGTAAGAGCCGAGTCATGTACGATGACGTTGTAATAAACACTTGGCAGCTTACCAAAGTTTACACTCGTTTTTTCTTCGCTGCTCAAACTGTTAGCCAGTGAGTGCTATTGTTGGCCCCTATTGTTGTTGTTTTTGTTGTTGTTATCATCATTATTTGTTGCTCTTAAATTATACTTATTTGTTTGTTGGTGTTGCTTGCAGCTGGGCTTTTGTCTTTAGTCGCATAAACAACTTGTTGGCGAAACTCGCTCGTAGAAACTAAAAAACTATGACATTAACTCAAACCCAGCGGCGGGCATAGCTGACGGACGAAAAAGAGTGTGGGAGTAAGAGAGCGCGCCTGCGGTGGCTTATGTAGATCTGCGGTGTGTTGTTGTGCTTTGGGAAGAGCTTTCACTTGTAGTCTAACATTTATAAGCTTTGTGTGGTTGTATGCAGCTTTTTGCTGGTCCAAACGCTTTTAAATATTTTAATAAATCCATTTAAAATTCCGCACAGCAAATAATATAACGGTACATATACATAGTTCATTATTTTCTCGGCGCAAATGGCAAACAAGAAACCAAAAAAAAAATGATGAAAGCTCTTTCACTTTTTGCTAAAGGCTTAGTGTCGTTTTTGCTTGGAAATCACAACTTTTTGTAAAATAAAATATGAGATCATGAACTTCGGCCAACTTCAGTCGGCTGTTTTGGTTTTGTGTTTTCTGTTTTCTCGTTTGCTCTTCGACTTTGCGAAAAACAGATTCTAAGTGTAGGGCGTGTCGTTAAAAATTAATCAGCACTTTTACCCCATTGCTTGTTATTTTGGTCACTTGTTGTGCAAATCAGGCAGTCGCACCAAGCCACCATCGCCGCCTCCATCTCAACCGCATTGCACAAGAAAATCCGCACTTTATTGCTGTAGCTGAGGCACTGCAAGCGTTTTCAAAGGGGGGAAATGTGGAGAAGATATATTATATGACAAGCAAACTGCTTAAGAGTTGAAAGATCAATTGCAAAAAAGCATAACAGGAAAGCATAATATAATGAAGCACATTTTACCGTTTTATGGCAAATACCGAAATGACTTTCGGAAACTCAGAGATTATGCACGCACACACCAAGCTGTAAAAAGTAACGCAAACCAGTAAGCAAAAATAAGCGGATTTGTTAGTGGAGCTCTTTTCTCTTTCAAAAGTTTGCCGCGACCAGGTCTCAGATGGTCCAACCGTCATATTCAATTTTCGGTGACTCTTTCGAGCGCTTTGACTGTTAACTGGCGAATGACACGCGTGATGTTTTGATCCTAATCCTGAATCGAAGAGGGATTGTCCGCATAGAATTTAGAAATAACATAAGCCCACAGGAAAAAAGTCTGAAGGTGTGATATCACACGATCTTGGTGGCCAATGGACCGGCCCAAAACGTGTAATTATCTGCTCACCGCAGTGTTTTCCCAATGAATCTATTGATTGATGCTATGTGTGGGAAGTGGCGCTGTCTTGTTGTAATCAACTGTCGCCGAGATAACGAGCTTCTATTTCAGACATCAAATAGTCGGTTATCATGGCGCAATAACGCTCGACATTATCGGTTTTGTTCTCACCGGCATCATTTTTGAGGAAATATGGACCCTTTGTTTCCACAGGCTCACAAACCACTTGACTCGAAAACGTCGGAACTTCTTCGAACTTTTCAAGAGCCCATATAGCGAAGCGATGTCGCTTGGGAAGCCTTCAGTTTAAGATCTCGACGAGCTTAAGAAATCTGACATTGATTGATTATGATAGTTTTGAGGTTACCACTAAATATTTAAATGTTAGCTCAAACTATTACGAGGTATGACAATTAAGTAATGAGACTGATTCCATAAAACCGTATATTTGAAAATTATTCTACAACTCTGCCATCGCCTTCAAAGTTGTGCCCTTGGGCAGCTATACAGCGATTCCAGCGCATTTTCCATGCTTCGTAACATTTCTGGAACGCTTCGACTGGAACGCTTCGACTGGGATGTCCGCGAGTACCTCGTTACGGCCGCCTGGATCCGTAATCGACTCAAAATGGGTTCCTTTGACCACCGATTTTATTTTAGGAAACAAAAAAAGTCACAGGGTGACATGTCGGGCGAATAAAGCGGCTGTTGCAACACGGCGATCCCTTTAGAGGCCAAATACTGGGACACGCTGAGGGCGGTGTGGCACGGCGCGTTGTCGTGATGAAGGATCCAGTTACGAGCGATGTCTGGGCGCACCCTGTTGACTCGTTTTCGCAATCTTTCGAGTACTTAACAATAGTAGACTTGATTCACAGTTTTCCCCGGTGGAACGAATTTTTTGTGGACGATTCCACGGCTATAAAAAAGGCAGTAATCATCGTTTTCACATTCCACTTGCTCATGCGAGCTTTTTTCGGACGGGGAGCGCGCGGAAAAAGAAAAAGGGAATTTCAAGGTCACAGGTTTACCATAAGCGCAAAAATAAAATCAGTCTCATTACTTAATTGTCAAACCTCGTATTTTTTCCGTGGGCTTTTTTTATTTGAATAAATTTCGCTTTTTTGGTGAATCAAATTGTAGAAATTAAAAACGATTAAAACTGAATTCATCTTAAGGTTGGTTGAAATTGTTAAGAAATTTTGGAGTCTGCTTGTTTTCTTCACCATTTTAATCATATGGGAGATATGCTTATACATATATATTTACACGGTTTTCGATATCTTCATACGGTTGCGAATAATATTCCGAATAAAATATATTTATTTTCCACAAAGAAAGTCAAAAAGCAGTAAGTAATCAAAATGCTGACAACTTTTGCTTGCTGTGCACCAACGAATGATTGGTGTGACTGTGTCTGTGGATATGGTCAGAAAATTGTTGTGGCACAAGAGAGCAAAAATATTGGCATTGGTTAGGAGAATCTCAAAGTTTTTCGAGAAAACTGCAAAGTTTTTTGCTGACTCACATTTCGAGTGGCAACACACAGGGCGAAGTTAAAAATGTGGGGCGTGTGAGGTGGGTGGAAAAGGGTTATGAACTGTGAGTGTCGGCGAGTGTGGCACATAAATTTTCACGGCTCAGGTGCAAAAGAGTTTTGCTGTGTTTATTATTATGGAGCGGTGTGTACAGCAACAAAATCGTGAAGGTGTGGGTATATGTTGGTGTGGATGATATATTATATATTACTGTGCTCTGTTTATATGTGGTATTTATGTGTTAAATTCTAAAATTTCTGTGGTAAAATTCACATTGGCGCCGTTCAAAATTTTATCATAACCGAAAAATTTTCGCTTTCAGCATCTTAAATTCGGCGCAAACACACACACGCCTACACAGTTGAACTCATACAACTACAACTTAGATAAGTGGCAATTGTTGGAATGAGTGTGACGGTAATAGGCGTCGTGGCTCACTTCTTAGCGTCGGTAGGCAGCATTTCGCCAAGTGCTTTTTGCTTTGCTCGATTAAGTTCATAAACATAAACATAAATTCCGGTGAAATTATGTCTTATTAGCGTTGCTTGAAATGCCATTATAATTTTCTACACATATACAAGCAGCAACTGTCTGCGTGTGTGTATATTCCGGCGAGTCCATAAAGTAGTTTCGTGAAAGCAAAGCCTGATTAATTATTTAGCGAGTAAATTTTGGCAAAACTCACATGCGCAACACACACACATACATAAGCGCATCTGCAGCTGTGTGCATGTATATATTTATATGTTGCATGCTGCAACTCATATTACGGTGATATTTCATTTTTACACTTTGCTACAAAAAGCAATTAAATGCGCTTAGAAGCAATTTCGTGTGGCAATAAAGCCGGCAAAATTATTGTTTCAATTTCCACGAAGTGCAGAAAAAGCGTTTATATGTATGTGTGAACGTTCATCATTTGCATTTGTTACATAATTTTTTGTAAATGCAACTTTAACTACTGCTTTTTGGATAGGCATACTTTTAGGCGCTTTCAAGATATTAATCTCTCAGTTTGTCTTGTTTACTGTTATTATTGTGTTGTTTTATTGAATAAGGTAGCTAGAATTATTAGTCAAAAGTCGAAAGATGTATAAGTGTGTATTTTATATGCTACGTGGTCCACTAGTCTAAAATATCACACAACGAAAATCCATTTCATTCAATAATACGATCAACAATGGCGAATAGAACAAAACCCATATGAGAGTAGATGGTAGAGAAAGCTAAATTATATTATTACAACAATTTCGTGTGAAAGAAAATCAAACATTGGCAGCTCTTAATATTGTATGACATTTAAAATGATTAGTAAGAACAGAAAAATTGTCGAAAATCATTATTGGATAATCGATATAGACCACGTCTAGCACGCAGTGAAGAAAATATAGTAGCCGTAGCTGGGAGAATACGCGAAGACTGATTTGGCTTGTGCAAGAACTGAAGACGCTCGTTCTTCCCAAGCGACATTTGGCTTCGCTCTACGGGATCTTGAAAAGTTCCAAGAAGATCCGGCATTTTCGAGTAAAATTTTGTTCAACGACGAATTTCTGGCTCAATAAGTATAAGCTGAAAAGATTCAAAAGCTACTACTTCATCCAGATAAAACAATGATTTGGTTTGGTTTGCGGGCCGGTGGATTCCTCGGTCAATGGATTTAATGAGAAAACAATTTTCACGGTTTGGGTCGTTTGATTAGACACCAAGATCGTGTGATATCACAGCGCTAGAATTTTTTCTGTGAGGAAGTGTAAAATCTAAAGTCTTTGCGAACAAGTCCCGCTTTGATTCAGGCCTAGGAGCAAAACATCACGCATGTCATTCACCAATTAACAGTGCTCGAACGAGACATTGAAAATTGAACTCAACAGATGGACCATCTTAGACGTAGCCGCGGCCGACCTTCGAAAGAGATAATCTTCAAAAAATAAATGCGAAAGAATGTTCTCTCGAAAGATTATGAACATTCCCTTTAAAATTTGAAGATTCTGTTTTTTTCTTTAAAATAGTGTGGATAGTCGAAATAAATCGCCTTTTATATAATACAAGAAGCGCTATTAACCTCTTACAAATCTGCTGAGGTGTTTGTTTCTATTTCCAACTCCATCTTATCTGAATGCCTAAATGCATGAGATCTGCGGTGTCTTAGCCTTGATCTGTCAAAAGCGTAAGTTTCAAAATAGATATGTTCTGATAACTCTATCTCATTCTGTTCCAAGCAATCTGTATAATTGGCAACTGTTATCTAGTTGGATCTTCTCAAAGAGCTCAAGGAATCTCTTCCAATTTATCTTCGGCCAGAAAGATCTTGCGAATTTGCATGTATTAGTTGCTCAGCATGCCTTGTCAAGGCGACCTAAGACTCACACACCCAGCTGTGAATTGCATGGAAACGGCTATACTCCTACTTGTAATCATTCTGCAGCTAGAGGGACTAAAATGCCTATCAATGCTTTGAACTTTACCAATTGCTAAAGTATACTTATAATGTTCCTTCACATCCAAACTTAGCCCTTCCTTATTTGTTCGAAATAATTTTCTCAAACCCAAAGTTGTTGCAAATGTATTTCAGTTAAAAGCTTGGACTTGCCGTGATTTGTGAAAAAATTGTTTTGAGACACTCATAACAACTTTTTATCGATTTATTTCGACATTTGCTGATATCATGTTTGAGTAATTTTAGTATATGTTGAATGTAGTAGGAGCACAGAATAACAAAAATACATAAAAATGTTCGACAGTTCGTCTTTAAATTGTTTTTATATATTTTATTCGTTGCATCTAGAGTAGTGAAACCAGACATTAATACGAGAAATTTTATACCGTTTGTTTGCTTTGCTGACATATCAAAGTAAGCCCCATGCTAAGAAAAATATTCTGCTCAATTTTATTTTCGTCTCGATCGCGCTTTGAAGATAAGCCAAGTCCGGCTCTCTTGGATGGTAGTTACGAGCTCAAATCACTTGGCTATGCGAGCTGATCTCAATAAGATATGGCATTACTATGAAAAATCTAATGTAAGTACATTGGAACTCGACGGTATTTTGCCCGGCATAGTTTCAGCAGTAGCAGGGCTGAGGCCAGCCTTGGCTAACAACCATGGCTCGGCTATTCAAATTCAACTACATTCATCATGCTATGGAGGAAAGTTAAGGTTAAATATATACTAAAGGAGGGCGAAAGCTTACTAAGTCAAAGAATTTCAGACCAATAAGTCTTTTCTCAACAACATCCAGCCTATGGCCATACTCAGCAAACTTAATGATTTGGATCCATTCCGGGCCACTCAGAAAATTAATTGAACAGATGTTCTTGGGCAGATCAATAATTTTAACGCTGGAAGCTTCATCCCAAAGAGGCGTGTTATCTACACTTATCTGCATTTTACAATAAATAAAATGTTGGTGTATTCAGAAAAGAAGGGGTACATTTTGTGGCCTACGCAGAGGATGTGACAATATTCGATTTTGATATATATTGGTATGGTGGCCTATAACGGAAAAGAAATACGCGGTGAGACGTATGGAAAACATACGCGGTGGAGCTCTTAGAACAATGACAAGCCAGACACTTACCAACAATGAGGGACATTTTATGATAACAACTCTATTAGGAGTACTAATAGGTTACTGTCTAATAGGCAGGCATGCTTTTTGTATAAGCTGTCCGGAGATAGAAGAAGAGGAGACTATCAAACATCTTATATGCTATTGTAAGGCCCTATATAAGAAAAGAATGGCAACTATCGGTGGAGGGTTTCTTGACTCAGATAAAACTTTTCACGCTGATGAACTGAATAAAGCACCGACGGTTCAGACAGAAGCCGATAAAGTTAGGGGACTTTGGTTCTGATGGTAACACAATGAGTCTCCCAAAGGACTATTTATGCCGACAGACAGCCACTCTAACTACCTAACTAACGATGACAAATCTGCGCAGAAGATTTAGTCCATTAAATTTTGGGCAGCCGCTGCTAGTTTCAGCTTTGGTAAAGCGACCTTTGTACACTTAAATTCCCAGCGAATGACATACTTTCACAGAATCCTATACCTTTACTCCACATACTATGTTGCCTTTTTATCCTTTTTCATTTATTTTTTATCCCTTCAATCAAATTTATATCCACATTTTATTAACGCGAAATTTTATTTGAAAATTTTATGGCACGCCATAAATATTCGCCTTTTGTCAACCGCTCATTAGCACCCAGTAGTAGCGGCTATGTGATTGTGTACTCGCATTGTAACGGTAAAATTGCAAAGTGAATTGCATTTAAGCGGCGTCGCTGCCGCAGCTCGCAAACGATTTGTTGGCGACGGAGGAAGCGAAATCCATTTGTGCGCCATGTATTGTTGCCACAAGTGGTGTTAGCACATTCCATGTTGCACGCCATTAATGGCAAATGAGTGCGCCGCACTAACACAAGCACAAAAGCGCACAACACACATTAAACATGCGCAAACACATATAAAATTCAGCTCGTTTTCATTACAATAAATAGTGCCATGGGCATACAAACACACACACGCATGCATGCATACGTGTGCGTGTGTGTGTTAGTGACTATAAACTGGCCTTCATGATGTCTGCTCTCGTCGCTGTTGTTGGGCTCCATCGTCATTCTATCAATGCAATTATCACTTAAACGCAATTTCGCAGCTGATAACTTTGTGCACTGGCAAGGACAAGCGCGCTCGCGCCTGTCTGTGTGTTTGAGTGTGTGTGTGTGTGTAAAATGCAATAAAATTCCACATTGTCAGTTGACAATAACTAACAACCTGTTAAAATTCCCACAGTGGCTATGCAATAACAACACCACAATTACGCAATTAAATTGTATAAATAAAGAGTTTGACAATGCATGCGGTATGCGCTTTCCCGTCTGCCGCCGTCGCCCGTCTCCGCTACGTGCGGCCCACTAATCTATACCTATCTGTACCGCTATCTCGCGCACTCAAAGAATATTGCGGTTAACAGGCGATTTAAATGGATTTAAATGGCGGTGACAAGAGAATACTTTACTACAATTACATATGTGTGTATGTGTGTGTAATTACATAAAGACATGTGTGTTTGTGTATATATACCCTCATACGTGTATGTTTATTGTTTCGTGGTACTCTGAGTGCTTCGATACAAACATTTATTTTTGACCCACTTGTTTTTGTTGCTATTATCGATGACGTCCATCGACATCATACAACGGTAAATTGCGTTTATTGACTTTACCGACGACAAAGTCAACTTTTACATTAGCACTATGAACTCTGTAACGGATAAATTTAAGCACTAGAGGTCAGCGTTCGAAGGCTGAAGCAACTTTCAGATGAACAAATGAATTTATGACCGAAATAAAGTAAAATAACGTAGGAATTCGACAAATTTCGTTACTAAAAGTATTTATATACTAGTGAATTTCAAAATATCATTTTTTGTTTTTGCATATCAAATATACTTGAGAATATTTTTTCGAAAGTTTGAGTTTTGTTTGGGTTTTTAGTTTTGAGTTTTGAAATTGTACTAGTTCTTCGATTATTGCTTGTAAAGGGTGATTTTTTTTAAGAGCTTGATAACTTTTTTAAAAAAAAAAACGCATAAAATTTGCAAAATCTCATCGGTTCTTTATTTGAAACGTTAGATTGGTTCATGACATTTACTTTTTGAAGATAATTTCATTTAAATGTTGACCGCGGCTGCGTCTTAGGTGGTCCATTCGGAAAGTCCAATTTTGGGCAACTTTTTCGAGCATTTCGGCCGGAATAGCCCGAATTTCTTCGGAAATGTTGTCTTCCAAAGCTGGAATAGTTGCTGGCTTATTTCTGTAGACTTTAGACTTGACGTAGCCCCCACAAAAAATAGTCTAAAGGCGTTAAATCGCATGATCTTGGTGGCCAACTTACGGGTCCATTTCTTGAGATGAATTGTTGTCCGAAGTTTTCCCTCAAAATGGCCATAGAATCGCGAGCTGGTGTGGCATGTAGCGCCATCTTGTTGAAACCACATGTCAACCAAGTTCAGTTCTTCCATTTTTGGCAACAAAAAGTTTTGTTAGCATCGAACGATAGCGATCGCCATTCACCGTAACGTTGCGTCCAACAGCATCTTTGAAAAAATACGGTCCAATGATTCCACCAGCGTACAAACCACACCAAACAGTGCATTTTTCGGGATGCATGGGCAGTTCTTGAACGGCTTCTGGTTGCTCTTCACCCCAAATGCGGCAATTTTGCTTATTTACGTAGCCATTCAACCAGAAATGAGCCTCATCGCTGAACAAAACACGCGCGCGAAACACATTTCGAACCGAACACTGATTTTGGTAATAAAATTCAATGATTTGCAAGCGTTGCTCGTTAGTAAGTCTATTCATGATGAAATGTCAAAGCATACTGAGCATCTTTCTCTTTGACACCATGTCTGAAATCCCAACGTGATCTTTAAAATACTAATGCATGAAAATCCTAACCTCAAAAAAATCACCCGTTATTAACCCATGGTATTACTATTCTTTTGGCTTTTGGTTTAAGCGATAACTAAAATGCCTCATAAAACATATGAAGAATGAATATGTTTTTGTGACTTACAAGTGGACCCTTAATGGTACTATCGGTGAAAAGATTTTTGCTTTCATTTATCGGGGACGAGCCTCTCTACTCTTTGCGTTTTTTATATTAAAAATGGAATGATACTAGAGGATCGCATATCATCAAGGAAAGCATTTCAGCTATTCATAATGCATTCCAGTTCCTTCTTAGCCGCAGTTAGCACCCTTTTAGTTGTCAGTAGAGTTGAGCAGAATGTTGATATTGATAAGTTCTTCCGCCACAAAAAGCGATGGTATCATAAGATTGGGCTTGTTGCATCGCCCTGGTAGAATCATTTAGTTCGGAGACGATGATATCAATACGAGTCACTCAAAAGCAGGTGTGGCGGGGAAAAAATATTGAGCGCTGATCACCATGGATGTGAAGAATGTCTTCAACTCAGCAATGTGGACAAACATTATCAAGACTGTGTATGACATAAGCGCTTCTCAATATCTAATGAAAATTGTCATGACTTATTTTAACCAAGAGCTCAATGGTTCTCTTCAATGAGTTCAGAATTGGCTGAGTAAAAGACAAAAGTCTTGCTCATAAGTACTAGAAAAGTGGAGGAAAGTATATCGCTCACCATAAGGGAGTGAGGGAATCATTCTCAGCTACTTGTAAAGTATCTGGAAGTAATAATAAACTCAAGGCTCATATTTAAGGATCACCAAGAAAGGTAAAGGCACCAGGTAAAGCGAATAAAATCCTAAACGCAGTATCAAGAATAATAGCAAAAAAAGGTGAGTTTTACTCGCAAAGGTAATAAGATCGATTGTGTTATATGCGGATCCAATATGGATACAGGCGCTAGGCATAAAAGCATATGCTAGACAAATAAGACAGTCAGAACTAGGAGTTATCAGTGCTTTTCGAACTAAATCAATTGACGCTGTTGAAGTATGACGCCTATTGACATCCAGGGCGACGAATACGAGCGGGTATATAAGTTATCAGAGCCGTCTATGGGTACCAAAAGAGAAGAGAGAGTCAACACCATAATAAACTGGCAGCAGTGGTGACAGCCCTCACTCAAAGGACGTTGGACTTACAGACTGATAGCGGACATCCATTCGTTGATCGACAGACAACATGACAACCTGGATTCCACCTAACCCAATACTAAGTGGACATGGGTGCTCTAGAAGCTACCTGTACAATTTCTATCACGACATTAGTTCGAATTGTCCAAAGTGTTCAGAGTGCTTTGAATACCCTGAGCATGTATTCTACTTTTATTGCCCTCGCTTTTTAAGTACAATGGAAAAACTTACAACTTTATTCATAGGTGGTTTTACGGTGGAAAACTTGACGACACTCATGTGTCAGTTCACTGAGAACTGGTGAGCTGTCAGCGAAGCGGCAGCCTCAGTCATGACAAAACTGAGACATATAGAGCAGATCAGGTGTCCGTCAGTTCGTGCCGTAGAGGAGACTTAAATGTCTTATTACTTCCACGAAGTAATACCTGATCAAGTGTTTCCGTGCGAGAATCTGGAGTTGGGAGTAGATTAGGTTTAGCGGATTGAGGTTCCACACTGTGACGCTACCTCCTACTTAAAAAAAAAAATAAAAAAAATATGAATCCATAATGCTTCAACTGTGAAACAAAACTAGGCATATAAGGAGTCTGGGTGATCTTTCCACCAATTGTTGTATCCTTAATCCACACTTAGCACTTACAGTCATATTATGAACTGTCACGTGACAACTATAACTACTAAAGACAGTGAAATATTGTTTATGGTTCTACTACAAATCCTCCAACCGCTTCGCGTGAAAACTAACTAAACATAAACCAAAGTTATGACATTTTTATATGATTACATCTTGCCTTTACAAGCTTTTTGGAGATAATCTCTTTCACTTTATACCTCATTATTTATTTCAGCGAAAAGCTAAGCTGATTTAAAACTATTCAGCTACAACAACTTTCGAGCTAGAAGCTCACCTTGCGAACCCACACTCGAAGCGTTGACCATTTTTAAGCGAGCGAGCAAAACATTGTGACGCTTAATGTGCTTCATCCAACTCTTTCCGGCTGCGCCGATTTACTGCTGCTAAACCGTTAAGCGCCTCAACGCAGCCATTTGGTGGTCGCACATCAACAAGCAGACAAGGATATGTCGGCAAATCCCTCTTATATGCTCGAAGAGGCGCGTGTGTGTGTGTGTGCTTTATCACCTTTTTGCCTTTTTCCCCAAGTGTCGTACACTTGGATAATTCAAAAATGTACTAGGGCGGATAATTGCTACTAAAGTGTGCTTGAACATGGCCAACTGTAGTTTAAGCGCCTTTGTTTGCGCCCCGCACATCCAACACCGGCTGGCTCCGGCACGGAGGAGCACGGCCAGAGACTATGCAAAAGCCGTAACAATATTATAGTCAACAATGACTAAAAGCACTGAAAGGATTACTTTGCATTCATTAACATTATCGGTGGCCGATGACCAACTACACTTAGCAAAAACAAGCGCACACACACACACACATATTTACTTCTTTGTATGTGAGTGGAAGGTGGACACTTTCGTGCACTTCTCGGGCCGCATATGAATATTTGAGTAAATTACTTGGGTTAGCCGACACCCACTCGAAGCATATTTAACGCTTGACAGGCGCATGATGAGCCGAGTGGTTGGAGGCGGGTCGAGCATGCATAACACATGCCGTAATAGTGTTATGCTTACGCCAAGAAGAAGAAGAAGAAGTGTGGGGTTAATGTGTATTTGTGTTGTTGTTGGCGAGTGAAGCGCACTCAGCAATGGCTTTGACACTTGTACGGCAATTAGAAAAGTTTTTAATTTTCTAGTGAAACTTTTGCTCGCAGCTGCGTCCCTGCTCGTAACTAACGGTCGTTTGCTCATACACATGAAATTTAGTAGCCGCCCAATCTACTCGTACATTTATTGTGGGAAACTTTGTTCTTCGGTGAGAAATCTGAGGTTGTTTTCGTATGCAAAACAGGTGTCCTTGGCCCCGCATTACCAATTGATAGTTGCTTTTAACAAATTTGGATTATTTGTAAGCTTTAATGGACTCAAATGTAGTACCTAAGAAGCTTACGAAGATTGAGAAGAGAGCTCTAAGTTGTTAATGAGCATTTAAAGTTTGTAAAAATATAAAGTACAGAGCGTAATAAGCCATACTCATTTTATCATTACCTCCAAAACGAGTCGGACCATAGGAGAGGGGTGTCAGATGTATAGGACATATATTTGTTATGTCAGGGTCGATTCCTGATAAGTAGGTCTTTAACCTGATACAGTTTTAGAACGAAGATGCGCAAGATGACTCTTGTGGCAACTTGATTCACTGAGAGACAGTCGGCGAAGGTGTTAATGGTTCCACTGTTAATGGCGGTCAGTGCATGTCTGAAGTTTGTTGCGTTCGAAGTCTTGTCGGCGTATTGTTTTATGTCGTCGATGTAGTTACGGAAGAACCTCTTGATGCTCCTTACTGTGTAGGTGTTTGATGGGAGGTATCTAGAGACGTCCTGTTGTAGTCCAAAGTGCATTCTTTTGGCATGGCTATAGTTTTCTCATATATTTTTCACTGCATCCGCTTGAATTGCTATACGTAGTCGTTTCTAAAGGAATGGAGAGGTCGAACTCCTGTGTTCGATTTAACACGTAAGCAAATGGTTTAGTGGCCAATACAAATTTGCGTTTAATTCCGAGCCCAAGTGTTGAAGCATTGATAAGCCTTAAGGAAGTATTGAGATGTCTCCATCTCTTCATCTTTCTTACAACTTCTGTAGCTGACGTCCGATAAGATTCTCAAACTTACAGCATGTACGCCAATAGGGCAATGGTCTATTAGAACCACTTTGCGAGAACAGATGTACAATCCAGCCCAAGCCACGTTCGCGCGCCCAGCTATTTAGCAGAAGAACACAAGAGCTCCCATTCTACTGATAGCGAGGCAAGCGTGATTTTCCTTACTAGCTCATCAGCTTTAAAGTTACCTGCTATCTGCTAGGACCTGCTACCCAAACTGGTCTTATTACAAAGTGACGCGATGCCATTAATAAAGAGGTTAGGCATTTCTTTACCAGCCTTGAACGCACAGTTACTGAGTGCAAAGCTAGTATCGCCGACTTGCTATGGGAATGGATGGTCACTTCTCTGAAAGAGGCTGAACTCCGGAGCAGTAAATCCTCCGCAACCTTAATGGCTGCGAACACTGCAATACTCAGGGAGTCTGAAAAGTGAGTTGATAGAGGGCTGCTCACAGTAAATCCCTCCACCAACCTTCCCCAAACTTTGACGCATCCGTAAAGAAGCTTACTACCTCTCTCATCTAAGGATTTTCCTCCACCCAGAACTCCCTCGCCGGTATGTGAGTAGAGAAAAAGTTTGAGTTCGCTTTGGTGACTCCATGATCCAAGCGGCCCGGTATAAAGTCAAAGTGTATAAGGATTATCCAGTGTTCAGACATGCGTTCAGAGAGTAGCAGAGAATACTGTATAATTAATAGGAAGCTCCTTATTATCATTTTGTGTAAAGGAACTATACTATTCCTCAAAGGATAACTGGTTGTTCATTATATCAGCCATTTCCGCCCATAATGCCATAAGTATTGATAAAAATACTTGTACTTCCTTTGTCTCTAAAGCTATGCAAATGTGCTCCGTACATATATCCTCTGACTTAATTTGACCCGGACAAAATAAGCTCCAATGCTTTATCCAATTCTCCATACTCCACTTGTTATAAGCCTCGGCCGGGATTCTTCAGTTTTGAAAAAAGTCAATGGGAGGCAAATCTGTTGAATATTAGGCTGAGCGATGAATCTTGTTTTTTTGTTTGCCCAATAATCAGTCAAAATTATTCTAAAATGTGTGCGTAAGTGGCGAAGACTCCGTTAATTTTCTGACCGCAATTCCGATCGTTTACGACTGTTTCACAGAAGTCTCATGTAGTATTCCTTATTTATCGATGGACTTCGGAGAACGACCTCTCGAGATTTCTAGCAGATTCATATTTTAATCGAGTCAGAATCAACTGACTTTAAATATTGATTTGTGAATACTGAATGCATAAACTGTAATTTTGATAAGTTTTATAGAGAACTAGCCGCTGGTTCTGTAGTAAAGAGCTTTCTGGGGTTTCAGAACAGTTAAAGCTGACTTTGGATAGCTAGCGATCAATTAGGAAGGTTTTGGGACTTATGTACAATATTCTGTTTCACATTCAATAATGGTAAGCTTTGATCTCGAAAATTTGATACCTGCACCGAAATTTTTTCGGACCATAGAGCAAAATGCCAACGTCATTCTTTACTGCATCCTAAGGACTTAAATAAGATTTTAATGACATGTCTCAAAATGGTTGCAAAATGAGGGCATTTTTAGAAGTGTTGAATACTTACAGATTACTACTGGTTAAAGGGGGGACGGCAAAAAGGATAGGTATGGATATGAAGTGTTCTTTTAGATTTTCGGACTATTTTTTTTTAATTTATGAAACACTTTGTACGTAAAACTGCCTAGAAAGCTGATCCATATGTTCTAAGGACTTAACTTTAAGGTTGGTCTGGTAATAATACTTTTCAGACGTGCGGAATTTAAGTAAAATTTCGGTTGTGGAACTAGACAAAGTACAGGTCATGTATACTTAGCTTAAATATTATTCTCAAGAGCAGACCTTTGAAGTTTATTTATTTACAAATTACGAACTTAACCTCATATGTAAGCAAATTGTGACATGTTGAAGCTCCCTCCTCTCCCTGACTGAAGCGTAAAATTACCCACTTCTTCGCTAACTTCAAGCTAGTCCGCACACCTACTAATGTAATACTCTGATCAAATAGCAATAAATATGAAGACTTCGGCTAAACATGTTATGCTAATCAAGTAAGCTTTGAATGAAAAATGATATATTAAATTGCTTTGCAAATAAAGCGCGCGACGTGTTCACCCGACGGCATAACTAACACGCATGCACGCACGCACGTCTGCCAGCCGCGACGAACGCGTGTCATGTGCAGCGAATTTTCACGCCTGTACAAATTTGTTGTTGTGATTGCTGTATTTTTAGCTCCTAAACATTTTTTCTAACACCATTTTTGCGTGGCATTTCGGCCCACGCACGATTTCATACGAAATTCATCCTGCTTTTATCGCTAATTCACCTGAGTATTTTTGTTGTTTGTTTGTTTTTTTTTAGGTTTTTTTGGCTGTGTGCGCGTACCTGATGAGAAATTTGATATGTGAATTCTCATGTGTGCGTTCAGTATCTGATGAGTTATTTAAAAATCGCCGGGAGAGGTGACAGCACCGCGTCAAAGTGACATTTAAATGGAGATAAAAAACATTTAACCTCGGGCAGTAGGCGTCCCAAATGTTGGTGCGTCTTAATATGCGAAATTGTTTTTGCAAACATAAGTTTGCAATTCCCTAAATGGCACATATGCACATTTGTCGCCATATTTGCATAATATTATATGTTCAAAATACAATTTACACGCAGCTCACTAGTGCCCGAAGACCGCTTATGGCGCGAGCTTGTGGTCTCTTCAGTTTTTTTTCTTTTGAAAAAAGCTTCTATGCTCAAAATAAAAGTGCCCGAACGCATGTTCATGCTTCTGAGTTATGAATCGCCCAGTTTATATGACATGCAACGGCAGTTCGTCTGACTGGTTTATAATTATTAAAAAAAATTTAACAGGAACTGCTTGTAAGTATTTCATGCAATTAAAGCTCATTATCGTTCGATTATACGTTAATAATACGGAAAATTATTTTATATACATCACTCCTAGATGGAGTGATTGATCGCTTTCAAAATTGTATCAAAGTACCAGTATTTGGTGCTTAAAGTAGTCATATGAGCTGGAGATAAGCGACAGGACAATGAATTAGTCTAGAATAGCTCTTGGTGCATTTATCTCGATTATATTGTAATATAAAGTCAAATTTTTTGCGCAAAATTGCAAACAATTTTTATATGAAGTTTTTTCCGCAAAATTCCAAACAATTTTTATCATAATAGTTTCACATGGCGTATACGTAACATTGCTAAATTTCTCTCTTATGTAAAATTGCGTATACGCAGCGTAACCATTTAGCCTGCAAACTAGTGCTGAAATATACCTACGTATTATATTTGCTTATTATTATAGGGTCGTAGTTACTGTTTGCCATATTTGAGCATTTGCATGAGAACTTCCGTTGAAAACGGCCAGAAGCATGAAAGAATAATTCATGGATTTTACACGATGATAATGCAGCAACGAATCGAGCCACAACTACGATCGATTTTAAAACCGAAAACGCAATGAAAACCATCAATCAAATACCGTATTCATCAGATTTGCATCTGTTGAACAAAATTTTAGTCGATCGAAGAGATAAAATAAAATTTGCTGAAGGAACTGAGGCCATTCCTAAAAGTGCTTATTAAAAAACCGTTGAGATAAGTGTATTACTTCTGGTGGGGATTACTTTGCAGGCGACAAAATAAATATTGATGAGTAATTAAATATTTTGCGTTTTATTAAATGATTTTTTTCACAAATGATGTTATTTTAATTTTTTTTATTTCATCTTTTTTTGCAATGCGTTTCAATCTTCGACGAATTTCTTTAATTTCTCATCATTTTCAAAGACTTCTGTACTAGTCTATTATGCCTATTATGTTTAGCAAAAAGATGTGTTATCGTTTACAGAAGAAACATCCGGAGAAATGAAACTTTCAGTAACACCAGCCGTTCCTCATATTTTTATTCGATTTTTTGGCGTCTTCTTCTACGTGTAATCACACAATTCTTCTTCTTTACTGGCGTAGACACCGCTTACGCGATTATAGCCGAGTCAACAATAGCGCGCCAGTCGTTTCTTCTTTTCGCCAATTGGATATTCAAAGCGAAGCCAGGTCCTTCTCCATTTGGTCCTTCCAACGGAGTGGAGGTCTTCCTCTGCTTCCCGCGGCGGGTACTGCGTCGAATACTTTCAGAGCTGGAGTGTTTTCATCCATCCGGACAACATGACCTAGCCAGCGTAGCCGCTGTCTTTTAATTCGCTGAACTATGTCAATGTTATCGTTGCATCGAATGCGATATTCGCCGTGGGCAACGCGCAAAGGACCATAAATCTTTCGCAGAACTTTTCTCTCGAAAACTCGCAACGTCGACTCATCCGTTGTTGACATCGTCCAGGCCTCGGGACCATATAGCAGGACGGGAGTTATTAGCGACTTATAGAGTTTGGCTTTTGTTCGTCGAGAGAGGACTTTACTTTTCAATTGCCTACTCAGTCCGAAGTAGCACCTGTTGGCAAGAGTAATCCTGCGTTGGATTTCCAGGCTGACATTGTTGGTGGTGTTAATACTGGTTCCTAAATAGACGAAATTATCTACAACTTCAAAGTTATGACTGTCAACAGTGACGTGAGAGCCAAGTCGCGAGTGCGACGACTGTTTGTTTGATGACAGGAGATAGTTCGTCTTGCCCTCGTTCACTGCCAAACCCATTTGCATTGCTTCCTTGTTCTGTCTGGAGAAAGCAGAACTAACGGCGCGGGTGTTGAGACCGATGATATCAATATCATCGGCATACACCAGCAGCTGTACACTCTTATAAAAGATTAAGTTCTGCAGCTCGAATAATTTTCTCCAGCAACAGATTGAAGAAGTCGCACGATAGGGAGTCGCCTTGTCTGAAACCTCGTTTGTTATCGAACGGCTCGGAGAGGTCCTTCCCGATCTGACGGAGCTTTTAGTGTTGCTCAACGTCAGTTTACACAGCCGTATTAATTTTGCGGGGATACCAAATTCAGACATCGCGGCATAAAGGCATCTCCTTTTTGTGCTGTCGAAAGCAGCTTTAAAATCGACGAAAAGGAGGTGTGTGTCGATTCTCCTTTCACGGGTCTTTTCCAAGATTTGGCGCATGGTGAATATCTGGTCGGTTGTTGATTTACCAGGTCTGAAGCCACACTGATAAGGTCCAATCAGTTTGTTGACGGTGGGCTTTAATCTTTCACACAATACGCTCGACAGAACCTTATATGCGATGTTGAGGAGGCTAATCCCACGGTAGTTGGCGCAGATTGTGGGGTCTCCTTTTTTATGGATTGGGCATAGCACACTTAAATTCCAATCGTTGGGCATACTTTCGTCCGACCATATTTTGCAAAGAAGCTGATGCATGCACCTTATCAGCTCTTCGCCGCCGTGTTTGAATAGCTCGGCCGGCAATCCATCGGCCCCTGCCGCTTTGTTGTTCTTCAGGCGGGTGATTGCTATTCGAACTTCTTCATGGTCGGGTAATGGAACGTCTGCTCCATCGTCATCGATTGGGGAATCGGGTTCGCCTTCTCCCGGTGTTGTGTGTGTGTACTTTAAGTAAATTACTATGTGTTGGCCTTTGGCTCAAAATGCAGTTTGATCATGTACGAATAGATATACATATGTTTATGTATAAAATATTCTTGTGTGAAGTATATATAGTATATATAAAATTCAAGATTTTGTGACATTTTCAAATTAATTAAAAAAGTTATTTATACATTTATAATTCGGAGCATATGCATAATAAATAACTTATATTTTTTTGCTTGCGTTCAGCCTTATAGAGCTGGTTGTGTGTACGCTAGTGTGGGTTGATTTACAGGGAGCCAAAAACAAGAAAAAATCGCATATGCTGGATATATTCTACGGATCAATCTTAGTAACATTGTTCAAAGAGACTATGGGACTAGAATCGGTTCGAGTCAACAATTTTTAAGGCGAAGTTGTTTGGGGATCACAACATTTTTTCGTCAGTTTTTGAGACATCTGAATGAAATTTAATACGTCGGTGCAGTTTGATGTTCCATTGAGCATTTTCCGGAATCGGTCAGTTCGTACAACTATAATATACGTATATATCCCGTACAACCGCTTACTTATTCTTTTTTTTTAAATTTGGGCTTAAAACTTCTTATCTCTAAACCGATTTTAAACCCATAGTCTCTTAAGCGAAGTTGTCCAGAATGGTACGTAGAACATTTTCAGCATACGCGATTTTATAGAAAAAGAAATCGACCCGCTCTAGTGTACACACACTGCAGGACACGCTCATAATTTCTGCTAAAATTTTTCTTGATTTTCATTTATATTAAATTTACATAAGCCTTACAAGGCGGAAACTACATACAAGTGATGAAAAAATTAAAAAAAAAACACACATATACACATGTAAATACATGTACATATGTATATTTGCATTTTTATGCAAAGCGTGTGTGTATAAAATATGCAATAATTTAAAAAAGAATCCGCTCAGAGGTGTTTTTGTGCACATTTATGTATAATTCGAGTTTGTATGTGTAAAAGTCGTTTTGTATGTGTGGGTAAGTGGGAACACCTGTCAGGTAGTTTTCTTCACACACAAGTACCACGTAGAACACACACATATATGCACATATGTATGTATGTGCCACTGGCTCAAACATTTCATTTACCGCCTCTCCTGCCCGTCTGGCCCGTCCTCCTTTGTTTTGGCGCCATTTCCTTTGCATTGTTTGCGCTGTCAGCTTTTTGTCGCTGCCTTGTAATGCTTTAAATACTGTCAACAATCCCGTTGTTGTTGTTGTTCTTACTTTGTCGTTGTTTTGCTGACTGTGTGAACAAGTTTCACACGCGCTCGTGAGTGTATGTGCTTCCGCTTACACGTACATGTATGTGCTTTTATATGCGTGTGTGCCTGTGTATGTGTGTGCTGTGCGTTGATTTTTTGTTTATTCACTTCGTTGTGTTTTGTCGCTTTCCGCTTTGTCTTTTTTGGCGGTTTTTGTGCGCTTGCTTTGTTTGTTGTATTTGCTGTTGTTTTTGCTAGTATTGTTGTTGTTGTTGTTTTTGCACTTGTTCATGATTTGCGGTTCGTTCAGGTGTCTGTTTTTCTTCGCTTTTGTTTTTGCTTTGTTCTTTTTTAGTTCTAGCGGTTTGCTTGTATTGCCGTTGTTTGTGTTGTTGTTAGTTAAAGTGTCACGCATGTCTGGCGCAGAGGCTCTTCATTGCAGCGCCACCTTTATTTTCCAGCAAACAGCCTGCTTGGCTCACACGCTGAAGAAGTATGTATGTGTGTGTGTTTTGGTGTGTGACAAACACGCTAACGCAGTTTTGTAGAGCTCACACATACATACATACGCTCTTACATAGAGATTCACGCTCACTCACAGTCACATATGTATGTATGTTCATATATACTTGTTTTTGTTGTTACTTTAAGGTTTTTAGTACCGTTAAAAGCTCACGCATACAACAGTTTGTCATTGATTTGTCGCACATTTTGCAATTTTTGTCATTTTGATGCGGCTTTTTCTGCCTCAAGTTGGCCACCTCAACGCGTGTCTTTTTTATTTAACTCACACACACACACACACACACATACTTATTTGGTTCTCTTGGCTCAAAGAGTTGACAGCGCGTCGCGTTATTGTGTAACGGGAGTTATTCACCTCTGATTTATTGTGTGATTTACTCATTTAGTTGTAAGCAAATACGCAAATATGCTAATATTTACACTAACACATACACACACAAGCACACATATAAAAGCACAGGCTTGCATGAGGCGCCGCTAACGTAAACACGCTTAACGAAGTGTTAAGTTCTGGTGTTTACGTAACGTGTGTTTAAGTTTTGAGTCAACAAATGTGTGTCAATGAAGTTCACGCATACATTAACATATAAATATGCATCTGTGTGCGTGTTTATTTGTTTATATAACTTAGCCGTTGTATTGTTTATTTATGCATATTGTTAGTTAAAATTGAAGAAATAAATATTTGTTTATAATTGAAGCAGACAGATCGAGTGCCACGTGGAGGAAGTGTTACGAGATTTATAATGAAGAGGTAAGGTAAGTTTAGTCTCGACGAGAACCGCATATTATTTAAAACGTAAAAACGTTAACAAAAGGGCGCCTAAAAGTAGGTGATGCACATGGAAAAATCTTGATAAAAGTATAACTATTCATATTAAAACAGTTTGGGTTATCACTTGCCAAAATTCGATGGCAGCAATTTAAGGGATACACCTGGTAGAACAGTCTAAAAATTCTAAAAAAAGCTCCTGAATTTAGCAATTACCCGTAGTAAAAGGTCTTGCTTCGAAAACCAAACATAGATCCCTGGAAAACGGCATAGAAAATATGTATGTCGAAGTTCAAATTAATTCGCAGCAACCTAAGAACGCATTATTTATGAAAAATGTTGTCGAATAATTATTCCCGATACATTACCCCATTTCCTATGTTAAGCGAAAGGAAGCTACAGAACCACTCCTATTAGTCACAGGAGAACGACAATTGGCTATTGCGAAACAAATCAAAAACTTCAAAGCGTCTGTAATAGACGATATACCTAACTACGCCCTAAAAGAAGTAAAAACCCTGAGACCCCGTACGTTAAAATATACAATGCGTGTACAATAGAAGTGATGTTTCCCGAACCGTGGAGGGTACTACTACTACACGTCAACCAAAAAAATGTGAAAACAATTGAATATATGGATGACCTCATAGTGACACCATTAGCTAAACATCTGGATGACCTCCGGATCAAATGTAATGCCTGCATTAATGATTTGCGCCAATGGTTTACTATCATGAGTCTAGAGCTGGCTGAGTAGAAAATATAAGTCTTGCTTACAAGCGCTAGGAAAATTGAAGAAAAGACATTACTCCCCATAGGAGAATGTGAGATTACTTCATAGCCACAGTTGAAGTTTGTGTATTAGTCAACTAAAGACTGAAATTCAAGGAGCACTTGGAAAATATCTTATTTAAAGCAAACAAAAGTTATGGTGCATTATCAAGAATGATGGCAAATAAAAGCTGTGTGTGTTCCAGCCGACGATTTTTAGCAGCGATGGTAATGTGATCAGTTATATTGCATGCGACTCAAATGTGGACACTGGCACTGGACATAAAATCAAATGCTACAAGTAGACCCATTAATGTAATACATAGAAAAAAGAGTAACAAAAGCACCACAATCTGACAGCATAGACTCACACTTCATGGATAGATAGACCACAAGGGTACCTGAATTTCGAACTGACTCAAATACTCAGTGGTCATGGGTGCTTTAGAAGCTATCGATACAAATATAGTCATGACTTTAGTCCATATTGATATGCACAGAGTGTATAGAAGACTCTGAAAACGTGCTTTATCATCGGTTTTCAAGTATAAGGAAAAATCTGAAAACCGCACTTGGAAGTAGTCTCACGGTGGAAAATTAGACTGCATTTATAGTATTTCCGAGTCCTCTGTAATATGAAAAGCTGTCAGCGGAAGCGGATTAGAACGGATTAGGCGTCAGTCCGTCCATACAATAAAGGAGACTTTAGTGAATTGAAGTCCAGCTTTCGATGCTTTCCTTCTACTGCTCAGATAAACTTGAAAATTTAGGAAAAGAAAAATTTACTCTAACAGTTGTTTAAAAGTACACACGTGAAGGAATCGACTGCTAATGTCGAAAATCCTTACTAAAACCCATTTTCTTAAGTGGGAGAACAATATAATAATATAAGCATCCCCCGCAGGCATGATCGTGCACAGAGATTTTCTGATCTAAAGAGATAAGAATCAGATCAACATATTTCAGTTCATAACATTTTCTTTACTTCACTAGTATATAAAAGAGGACATTTGCACCTGGGACACCATAAGAATAAGGAAACCATCTTAAATTAAGCTCTTTCAAAGCTAGAACCCTTTTAGTACTAGCGAAAAATAATGCCCACCAATACCTACTTGCCACTTGCATAGATACAGTGCATTTCTTTTTAAAGAAAGAAACTATTTGCAAGTACAGTTAAAAGGGAGCACTTCAATCGCGATTGCAATATCAAAAACATCCATTCACAAATTTCCATTTCAAGTGACGCTTTACAAAATGCCAACTGCTTGCAAAGTGGCGCGCGGTAATCTTAATGTGGCCACCAACAAGCAGCGCCACCGCAAATGCAAGCAACGCACGCACACAAGCGACGGCGCCAGCACCGGAGCCGGCTTAAATCGCAGCGCCGTTAAATGCAGTCGAAATGAGCGAAATCGAGTGTTGAATTGTGCATTAAATGGCTAATAAAAGATTAAAGAAGTAAAGCGCGCGACCGACGACCACCAGGGGACGAAGACAGGAATGGCGTTGCAATGAAAAATGTCCAGAAGAGCACTCAAGCAGGGATGAAAAGAAGCGTTTAAGAACGCACAAAAGAGTGCAATCGGCGAAGAAAACCCAGCGATATTTTATGTGCGTGTGTGTGTGTGTGTGTGGGCCAATAGCAGCCATTGCAAATAGATTAAAGAGCTGTCGGATTAAGGACGAAAGAGGAAGTAAAGACAGTGGACCAATGCCACCGCCATTAAGTAGCCGCCATTGCGGTTCTGCAGCGGAGTGGATATATGGACGGTATGCCAGGAATGCGAAGGCAGGAGAACAACAAAAACGAAAAGCAACAATTTGAATGTCGTGTCGGGTGCTCGCTTCGAGGCATTGCTTGGATAGCTTTGTGCCGCAGCGCCGCTTGGACAGCAAAAATTGCACAAGCGAAAAGTCGCAGCGTGCTCGTTGAAGGGCAGCCGACTGGATTATGCGTAACTGCCGTGCAACTGCGCTCGCTTTGCACCTCCCGCTTTTATTTTCCTTCGCTCCTGCCGCCGCCTCACTTTGGCGGCAAGAAGAAATATTGCGGTGTTTCGCTGGGGCTGCGTGCGCGCGTATCTCCATCTGGGATTTGTGATTTCTTCTGCTTTTCGCAAGTTTTTTCTCTCCACTTTTTATCTTCCGCTCCTTCTTCATTATTCCGCACACACTCGGTTGCCTTAACGGGTTATCTATACTTTGATTTAATTTTTTGTGCATTTTCCGTTTCCTTTTGCTCGAAGATTTCACCTGCCGCTGCTGCGGCTTTGCCGGTTCACAGTTATTTTTATTATTCTGTGTGTGCATTAGCTTAGCTTAATTCCTTTTTTCAATTTTCTACAGCTTTTTGTTCTACAAGAGCTTAGAGTTAGAGATTATGAGGGCGTTCACTTTGCTTTTTTCGCACCGCAGCTTGAGAAGCTTTCATGCCGCGTTTCTTTTTTCGTGTAATAAGTTTCTTAATAGCAAAGTAATTTGGAATTATAGCTAAAAAAAAAGTTGGAAGCGCTTGACCGTGGAGCTCAAGGTAAGAAAGAAATACAATTTCATGTAATTATTTATTAAAGAACGTGTCTCAAGATAGTTTGTGGCCTTGCCTTTATGAGCAAGTGAGACTTGTAAAGATATTAGTTCGGATATATAATTTTTTTGAATCAACTTTGCGCCATTTGAAAACTCTGATGATATACACAACCGATGCTTTGGTCTTTGGTGGTAAATGACTTACTGAAGGAACTTGAAGAACAGGGTTGTCGAGTGATAACCGCATTCTCAGTGTTGCTCCTATGGTAAATTTCAGACCAACTCTCTCTCATTTGGAGGCGCACACCTGCAATATGTTCACAAAAGATAATGTTTGCTTGCCTTTTACTCATGTAGAGGAACTACAGGAAAGAAGTGGAGCCTCTTTTAAAAGGTGATGTTTTCGTTCTACAAAATCGTAGTAAAGCCAGTTTTTTTGTGGAGTATTCGCCTGGTGGAGGGCGTCGAGGAAGCTCGCTCAGAAGCTTGAACGCGTCCAATGTACGGCTTCCATAGACTTCTGCGCTGCACTATGTACTACACTAGTAATAGAAATTAATGATATTCCACACATAGCTGGATGCAGACGACAAATCAATTGCGGCGAAACAACAAGTATGCTGTTTCTTAGAATATCTGACACAGATTCCTTCATATTTTTTTTTTCGCAAACTTTTCGTAATGGTTTTCAATTTTCCCCACTTGATTTTGGCTATGTCTTAAAACAATACTCCAAGTTAGAATTTATATATGTATGTATATACTTCTTATTGATCTCTAACTGTTTACTACAACTTCCGTATGCTTTGTATAAATATATATTTGTTTTTGATTTCCCTCTTTCCACAACTTCATGCTCTTTATTCACCCGTTCACACTAAACTGCTCTGACAAACATCACTAAATCCACGCGTTCCCTGCTTTATCCATTAGTGTGCTCCACTCACGTGTGGTCTGTCCATTCGACAAGTGTTAATTTAATGAAATCAATAACATTGAAATCGATGAAGACGCCATCTGAGTTAGTGGAACTCAGTCAGTTTTAATGATGTGTAAACTTGCGAAAATGTAATAAAAATTTCAGATAGGAAATGTGAAGGGAAGTTGAATGGGAACGTGTTGGTAAAATATTTGGTAATGCAGTTATCACCAATGTATGGTGTACCCAGTAAGAAAGATAAAGACTACGATGTTATCTATCGCTTCATCTAGTGCAAGTTTGGAACTAGTTTCTACTTTATTTCGTTTTGAACTACTTTTATATCCTTAACACTACTTTCTTGTCTATAAATTGTAACTAATACCATTGTATTTTGTGTACTGAATTAACAAGTTAATAGAATTTAATTTAATTTGACAGTATTACGAATTAATATGAATTAACCATTAACTAACCATTTGTGGTGAGTTTGTAATTTGTGCGCTTGCTATAAGTTTTTCCTGCAAGATACTTACATACATATTTATGTGGTTTCGTCGATATACCATAGTCAAATTGAAGTTTTTAGTGAACCCTTAATGCTGAAAAGCTATGCACTTTTATTAGAAATAAGTTGGTCATCATTAGGTTTTACTATTAAACAAAATAAATGAAAGATTTAGGGGTAAGACATTGCTTTATTTGAAAATAAGCAACCAGAACATTTCGTAGTATGGTCAAGTGAGAAAAGTTCTCTGAGCGCTCTTCTGGGTATTCAAAAAACAACCGTTTGAAGACGAACTAAAGTAGTAAGACGGAGGAAAATATGCCAGACTACTGGAATTTAAGTAGGCTCTGTCCAATCCACAAAAAGGGAGACTTCCCAATCTGCGTCAATTGCCGTGGGAGAGCCTCCTCAAAATCGCATATAAGGCTCTATGTAGCGTACTGTTTGAAAGACTGACGTTCATCGTTAGCAAACTGATTGGACCTTAACAGTGTGGCTTTAGACTTGGAAAATATATGTATAATCGATCCTTCAGTGGCACAACACTTCAATGACAAAGATTAACCGCTACGTTTGTGGCAATCTCCTGCTGGAAAAGACTTACAGTCATATCTAAATCTTCTAAAAATTTTAAATTATTCAAAGTCATAAATATCCAAGCATCCAACTTGGTCCAGTACAAAAAAGTAACCTGAAAACTTTGTCAATATTATTTCGCTTTCTCGTCAGAAATATAACTTATTTTAAAAGTAAGCTAATAATAGTGTATGTCTGTAATTCAAAATATATTTTACAATAAAAACTTATTTCATTAGCAATGGTCCACACGACTCATAGGAGGGTGCGCTCAGCAGCCTGCAGTCAGCAGCCAGGAGCGTGGCACTCAAGCACTCAACTACTCATTCGCTCAATTTGATTTAATGTCAATAGCTGGAAAACTTTGTCTTTGTTGTTGTTTTCATCGTTCTTTTTCTTGCTGTCAAGGTGGCACGTTTGACTGACTGTCAACTGCATGCGTCAATGTGGCAAGGCGCGGGCGTGTTAAATGGTTAAAGGTGAGCGAAGGATAAGTGGGTGTGTGTGCTAGTTTATGAAATTATAGCGCAATAGATGATGTAACAGCATAACGGTTATTTTAGTGCAACGCTATGTGTGTGTGTGTGGCTTAGAATTGAAGTTGCTTTGAGTAGAAGTTATATAAAATATTATTGTTGCTTGTATTGAGTTGCGTAATTGAAGCGACAATACTGCCAGTGACGACTATATTTTCGTTTTATGGCAAATTGTTGTTGCCGGCACTTGTAGTTTTATTATTGATGTTGAATAGTTTGGTTTACGCAATCCCGTTTGCATTGCTGCTGGATGTGGCCATGTGGCAAGCAGCAGCGGAGGTAGGGAAGTGCCGCTATCTTCTGATAACAAACGACAAAGTGGAGGATGTCAAATTAGGTACACAGAAAGAGCATAAGTAGATAATAGCAAAAATAAAAACAACAAAAAAAAAAATAGAAACAAGAACAAAGAAACTAGAAACAAGAAAAACAAAAGTACTTGCTAAAGTAACAAGTTGGCTGTCGAACTGTGGCGATTTATGCGCAAAGTTTTGGCCAATTTTTACTAGGCAAATAAAAGTTGTCGAATTAAGTTCTAACGGTATATTACTTACACACTAGTTGAGCAGTTCTGACGCTGCTTTACTTTTATTTGTGGCAACTACTTTGACTTCGATGTCGAAGATTACGACTGTAAGCCATTAACATAAATTAACATGAGTGGCATTGCAGTGGGTTAACGGCACTTTTTTCGTTTACTGTAAATTTGGTTTTTTAAGAAATTGAGCGTTTAATTAAAACTTTATGTTGCAGCGTCATATATCTATAAGTGGAAATGCATGTTTGTATATATGTAAATGTGCCTGTGTATATATATGCATATTTCTTTGTATGCATTTCTGCATGTGTTTGTGCACTGCCTTGCTGCCACCAATGTTGCCAATCAATTTTCGTTGCTTGCGTTCAACTTGAAATAGTTGCGACGAGTAAGTTGTTCCAACGACGGCACACACTCACGCTGATTACTTGCTAGACAAACACATACACATTAGGGTGGATAAAAAAAAATATATTTTTTATGAACTCATAACTCAAGTAAAAAAAATTTTATAAATCGAAAAGCTCATAGTTTTTGCATAGCTTGCAACGCACACAGAAACATTAGGGTGTATCAAAAAAAATTATATATATTTTTTAAGAATTTTATAACGCAGGAAAAAATTATTATAAATGGAAAAGCTCATAGTTTTTGCATATCTTGCTACGCACACAGAAATATTAGGGTGGATCAGAATTTTTTTTTTTATGAATTTTATAACTCACGAAAAAATTGTCTAATTGTCTTGTGGTCTACAAAATTTTTGCCAATAATTTTTCATTTAAATAAAGCGTTTACCAGATATTCACCGTCATTATACATATGTATGTACATGTATGTATATTAGAGGGGATCGATTTTTTTGTAGATTCACGTATGCGGGAAACGTTCTCTGGAGCATTCTTAATAACTTTCTCTCAGAGGCTATCGGTCTAAAACCGTAATTGAGCCAACGATTCTTAAGTCGAAGTTTAATATATCGGAATAGTTGGTTGTAATGGAGATATGTGATATATTAAAACGTTTTGCTTTAAAAATAGCTGACTCGAAATCAGTTTTAGACTTATAGCTTTTAGGCAAATTTGTATAGAACGATCCGCAGAACATTTCCCATATATGAGATTTTTTCGTTTTATGGCTCACAGTAAATCGACCCGCTCTAATGTTTACAATTTTTTTCTTTTAAATCATAAGCAAACTTTTTGTAGAGGATGCAATTTCATACATAATCCATGAAATGAGATATTTTCTCAATTGTTTGGAAGCGAGATTTGAATTTTTTCTTTCTGATAAAATGACAAAAAACAGAAAACTGTAAGGTGGGGGACTTCCCCGTCATAATTAAGGGCTCATACTTGGAGAGAATTTTTTAGTGAGGACTAAAAACCTATTTTTCAGACTACCAATCAGAAAAAAGTAGTTTTTTCTGACCCACCCTAATATACACTCGTCGTAGGTATGCTATAAACTGTTTATAAACTTGAAGAAACTTTTAAGAAGTGCCTCAGAACTTCACAGTATCAATCGTAAAATACCGTTTTTTTCTGACCCGCCCTAATATAGACACAACGTAGTTATGCCATACACTGTTTGTACAACTGACATCTGCAATTGATTAACTGCCAGTCGCACAACGGCAAAGCCAACATTTCATCAGAAGTTAATTTGGAACTTTTATCAAACTTCTTGCCACGAACGCCACCAGCTTTTCATTTTCCGGCGCGACGATTTAGAAGCTTTCTACACGCCTGCGACAGCTGTTGGCATGCGTGAGACGTACGGCAAACACTAACACACGCTTACTTACTTGAGAATGTGTGCGCTTGTGTGCAACATGCAAAATGTTGCAAGTATGATGTGTTGAAAAAGGCGACGCGATCGTTGGAAAACTTGCGGTAAACTTTGGCGGCGAATCTACCAAATGCATCCGGCAACTGTTGGCAACGGCGGCAGAGCAGTCGACGCTGGCGCAGTAGCAAAAGTCAGTCAACATACGTGCAACGTTTTTATGCTGTTGCTGTGAGAGTTACTTTCAATGTGAGTCGAGGCCAAATGCAGGCAGCGCACTTATAGACACACGTTGCATTCGAAGTGTGTATGTGTGTGTGTTATAGAATAACTGTTTATATATGTGGCATATCAGTGTGTCTTATGTGTCTTAATGCTGCCACACGTGCGTTGGCATGTGTAGGTGTGTGCCAGTCAGCATACCCGCACGTGTGCTCGGTGTAAAAATTTCTATGTAGTTGTGTGTATGTGTGTGTATGTGCCAAACTTTTATGAAAATGCAGCAAAGTTATGCAAATAAAGCAACAGTTTCCAAGCGCCAGCTCCTTTTCATTACTCTCTCCCTTCCATATCCCTTCTATCTCCTTCAAAAGCAAGCCCCGCACTCACCTTTTCTTCTATCTTGTACTTACACTTTTGTGTATTTGCTGCATCTTATGCACTTTGCTATTGTTGTTGTTGGCTTAAGTACCTGAATTGCTGCCATGATTTGCAATATTCTGCAATTCTCTTCTCATCGCGTTGATTTCTTTAATCCATCGCTCAGTTTCGCTCGCGCCACTGCACAGCTTCTTCGAAAATTAATATTTTTCTTTCATCGCAAGTTTTTTTGTGCACAAAATTCATATGCAAATTTAATCGTGTTTTATAGAAGTTTCTTCGAATTTCGCAAAATATAATTGGAATGCAACTTTGTTGGAAATATCTGTTGCAATCGGAAGTAAAAGATGCGAGTATCTTGGCAATTTCAGTTGCAGCAAGTTATTGATATTATTAATAGTTTCAGTTTGGGAAGTTTTCAGCATTCGACGTCTTCGCCTGTATTCTCTGGAATTTATTTGAATTTTTCTTTAGCATAATATGGGATCCAATTGGATATGAATATGTAAATTAGAAAATTCTTCTTCTAAACATTTTTACTTTACGGTGTACAAATCAAGAACTAACTAATATAACGGGATAAAACTTTGCACGAATAATGCCTTTAAAGTATGCCACCTTATGTCCAAAACTTGTCTAAATAAAAACAAAACTGTTCTATTCACTAAGTGCCTAAGACCTCAGTATCTATAGTTCATTTTTAACAGAAAGTATAAGACCGTAGAAGTGCCATTGGATATTAAGATAGATAGGAGATTAATGCAGTAGCAGCTATTTTGAATGAAGCAATATTTTACATTTGATAACCGAGAGAGACTGAGGGTCCTTGCGTGATTTGAAAATTATGTGACGAGAAATAGATATATCGAACAGTTCAATATCAAAATTTATTCGAGATGGTTAACTGGTCATCTACAGACAACGCGCTTGAAGCAAATTGGGCTCAACGGATGCAAGTGGCTTCATCAGTGGCAAGCGGTCAACGGGCATGCAAGTATCAATTCACAGATGAAACATATGAAACAATCTACTTATAAAAATCGCATAATGCAAGAAATATTTTTCCAAATAAGCAACATGGTTACCTTCCACCTGCTGTACTGGTTTGGTGAGGAGTCTTCTGTAAAGGTATTACACCTCTTTACTTCTATGAAAAAATGGTTAAACTGGGGCAAAAGAGATCTGTAAGAAAGCGTAGTGAAGCAATTGAGCAATACTTCTTTGAAAAGCTTTGGATCGTTTAGCAAGAATCTGCTCCAGAACAAAAGGCAAAAACCATTCGGCAGAGGCTTGTGTTCTTGTATTCCTGAAGATGATTAGCCATCTGGAAACTCTGACTTGAATCCATTGGAATACAATTTGGAGAACGTGATTTATTGAATATTCCACAGAAATTTATAGTTTCTCAAAATTGGGCGGCGTCATAAAAACCAATAGAAACTGGTCGTGCTGCTACCAATCTATTGTGGAACTGTTTGAAGCCTTATGTGTAGGAAGAGATGACCATTTTGAGTAAAATGTTGTTCTTGTGAAATTCAAAATTTAATTATTATATAATTTTTTTCATATTTTGCTAGTCTATTCCTTTAAAAACGGCAGGCTAACAGCTTAACTTATTTCAAATATTTTTTTAGTCACAAGCTTCTAAAGTGTAGCCGCCCAGTTCAATCATCATTTTCAGTTTGTTTTTAGACAAGTTTTTCTCAAAATATTTTTTATTTTATTGTTCTGAGAATGTAACCGTCAATGGCAACTGTTATGGCGCCATGCTAACCAACTGTTAGATGCCTGGAATTGTAGCTCGTGGTCTCGGCACCTTTTGGTTTTAACAAGGCGGCGCACACTGTAACCAGATCATAAAAACTTGGCAATAAATAAAAAAATAGTTCTTGCATGATTATGAAATAAAATCTCTTATGCTTTCGGTGCCACAGAGTAAGAATTTGATTTAAGTTCCATAAAAATTCCAAATGGCGAATACAATATGGTGGATCACATTCTCCAAACATGGATTTATGAGTTTAAATATCAGAATTCGGTACTTAATTTTCCGAAATTCAAAATAAACAAGAAGACTTCGGTTGCACCGAAGCTAAATATCTTTCACATGTGCATTTCTGCTTGTACTATCTGTTCAGTTTGTATGGCAGCTATATGCTATAGTAATCCAATCTGAACAATTTATTCGGAAATTACATACAGTTATGGACAATAAAATAGCATCAAAGGTGTTGCTTTGAAACAATATCATATTTTTTTTGAAATTTTTCATCTATGTAGTAACTTTTCGGCATAATAACAAAGGCAATAATATGTACTTTTAAAAGAGGAGATTACATTGTCGAGTTAGAAAATAATCTATACCAAATTTCGTGAATATATCTTGTCAAATGTCAAAGTTTTCCATACAAGAACTTGATTCCGATCGTTCAGTTTATATGGCAGCTATATGTTATAGTGGTCCGATATCGGCCGTTCCGACAAATGAGTAGCTTCTTGAAGAGAAAATGACGTTTGCAAAATTTCAAAAGGATATCTTAAAAACTGAGGGACTAGTTCGTATATATATAGACAGACAGACAGACAGACAAACAGACAGACGGACATGGCTAAATCGACTCAGCTCAACATACTGATCATTTATATATACTTTATAGGGTCTCCGACGCTTCCTTCTGGGTGTTACAAACATCGTGACAAACTTAATATATCCTGTTCAGGGTATAAAAACAGAAACATAAGAGGTATTGAAGTAGAAAAAATGTCCGCTACAAGACAACCGAAATCTAACTCTAGTTAGATTGTTCGACAAGTCTTCGTCAACTTCATCAATGAATTCGCCGAGCAATTCTTCGGAGCTTTGTTCGTCGAAGACTAAATTTTCCTCAACGACTTCTTCGTTGATTAAATTTTGCGTCTCGTTTGATCCTTCCAGAGATTTAAGAAGTCGTATAGCCTCGGAAAACAGTTTAGTATTTTGTTTTTTTTTTTGAGATAAGGTTTTTGTAGGCTGGAAATTAGTGGACGAAAATACTATTATTTATTTCGGGATATTTAGATATCATTGTTTATTTCGGGCAATTGTACGTGGGAGATAATTTGGTGGCCGTGTTTGAAGTGTGAGTGGCGTCGGATACCAGCTATACATAGCAACATCATT
Source organism: Bactrocera dorsalis (assembly GCF_023373825.1). Taxonomy (NCBI): domain Eukaryota; kingdom Metazoa; phylum Arthropoda; class Insecta; order Diptera; family Tephritidae; genus Bactrocera; species Bactrocera dorsalis. Next base: position 33,335,032 of record NC_064304.1, on the reverse strand, counting down.
TTTCGCTGTATTTAAACAATATTCCCAGAATATCTTTGCATTAACAGAAAAACAACTCAATAATACTTGTAAAACACGTCGACATCGATCAGACGACGTGTCACACAAATGGGTATCAGTGGACGGTGTTTACAGCGAATTTTGGTACAAGATTTGAAGATGTTTCCGTACAAGTCCAGACGGTGCATCAGCTGTTAGCTGCTGTCCGCCAATCGCGTCTAGCATACGCTCAATCCATTCTTAATAACCACCAAGAGGAAGATGATTTTTCATCAAAGATAATCATGAGTGATGAGGCCCATTTCCATCTTAGCGGGTACGTAAATAAGGAAAGATTCTGGGGCACTGAAAATCCGCGTGTAACTGACGAAGAACCATTACACCCGCTCAAAGTCACTATATGGTGTGCTATTTTCGCTGGAGGAGTCGAACCTTTTTTCTTCGAAGACGTCGCGGATCAAAGGGTTACTGTGAGTGGTGAGCGCTACACAGAATAGGATCACCGAGCTCTTTTTGCCGCAACTTGATGAATTGGGATTGGAAAACATGTGGTTCAAACAGGACGGTGCAACAGCACACACTGCACGTGCCACAAAAGATATGCTGAAGAATGCATTTCTTGGTCGCCTAATCTCCCGATTTGGCGATTTGCACTGGCCAGCAAGATCGCCTGATTTGACCGCTCCAGACTTCTTTTTGTGGGGCTTTATGAAGTCGCGGGTTTATGTCAACAAGCTCCAGACTCGTGCAGCTCTTAAAGACAGTATCCGTCAAGAATGTGAGGACATATGTACCATACCAATTTTGAGCGTCAATTTTGAGCATCAAAAGGGCACTTGAAATTAATATTAACACACGTCAATGATGTACATAATTCTAGGATTATCCTCCATCTCGAATGATTCCGATTGAGCCCTTACCCCTCAAAATATTCACAATTTTAGCACAACGAATTTAAAACTCTGAACGACGCAACGAACGCAATGTCACTGTTTGAATAGTGACTTTCGAAAGACGTGCAGTTGCGTGTTTTTGCGCGTAGTTTTCGCATTGTAGTAGAACAATAGTTTTCTAATGTCGCAAGCCGTTAATTAAATAGCGATTTTTGGGACTCTTTGCCATCTTTTTACGATTTGGTTACACTGTACGGCACCACTTCCCACATATCGCACCAACCAATGAATTTATTGAGAAAACACTTCGTGAAGCACATACCTTCATGTTTTGGGCTGGCCGATTGGTCACCAAGATCGTGGGATATCACAACGTTAGATTTTTTCTATAAGGACATGTAAATTCCATAGTCTATGCGGAAAATCCCGCTTCGCTTCAGACCTTGAAGCAAACATCACACGTCTCATTCGCTAGTTATCAGTCGAAATGCTCGAACGAGTCATCGAAATTTGGACTCCACGGATATACCATTTGAGACGTGGCCGCGGCCAACATTTGAAAGAGATAATCTCCAAAACATAAATACTAAAGAATGTTCTTTCGCATGATAATAAACATTTCTCATTAAAATTGAAGTTTCAGCGTTTTTTCACAAATGTGCAATACCTCAATCTCTCTTTGATGGCAACACATACTTATTTTGTGGAATCATTAGCTTTTAGTTCACTTAAAAACAATTTTAAAATTTCAAATAATGCCTTTTTTGATTCTGTTGCAACAAGCCTCAAATCAATATCGCACAAATATTATATGTAAATAAAATTTGAGCGCGCACAAGTATGCGATTCTACGAAACACTTTGGAAAACACATGTAGCACTTAACTGTTGAAAACTCGAAATGCTTCAAACATGTAAATCCAACTAAATCAGCCACTCATGTTTTGGCAGCAGTTTTCCATTTCATATTTCCATGCCGCAGAAACGATTTTGGTAAACGTTTTAACGCCGAACTTTTGCTAAGCGAGCGCGTGAGTGAGCCTACAAAGCAAAAAAGTCGAAAACAAAAAGAGCATAATTCAAAAAAGTGGAAACAAGCCCGAAAACAATGGCTCTATCGGCAGTCAAAAGCACTTTTCCAATATGTTGGTATACATATACAGACATATATGTATGTATATATGCACATATGTGAACTCATGAGTACTCTTGCAATTGAAGTAGATATCCGATTTTGATTACCGTGGCAAGCACCCTGACCCACTTTATAGTATTGCACACAGCCATCGATATAAACACACATACACGTACACACATGTATACTATACACCGCCAGTGCTTGCCGCTCTCAAACTCACATGCAAGCATTTTTTACATGTGTGTGTGTGTGTGAGCTCATATATAAGCATGTATGGGAAAATAAAAACAGGAAACTCGAATAATTCTGCCTCTTTTCAGTTTCAGTTACCGTTTCCGCAATGCAAAGTGTGAAGTCCACATCCGCACGTGTCTCTGAGCGTGCGTGTATGTGTTTAAGCGCAGGTGCTCGCGTTACATTTATTGCTATCGAATAACTCCATCGAAATGCAATGCGCTTGAATTGTGGTGATCATAAAAAATCATTGTACCGCAATGTTGTTGGTTGGTAAATAAAATTGTACTAAAATCCATGAATTTAGGGGGCGACCGCCGCTGCGCGTGTTGACAGCGTGATTTACGAGCGTGGCCTCCCCGTGCTGCACAGCTGGTGGTGTGGAGTTTTTTTTCGGGCGTTTGATTTTGCAATCGCTGCACTCTGCTTGGCGAGTGCTGCGGCATATTTGCGCTAACGAGTGACTCAGCGCGGTGTGTCGATTGCAAATTGCAGATTGCAGGTAACATGTTGCAATGAAACAGCAGGGAGTGGTTGTGCTAGTCGTAGACGGTGCTCGAGAAATAGTTGCTACGTGAGCGTCGGTTAGAGGCTAAACACATACTCAAGCATATTTATAAGGGAATGCAGTGATTATTAGTTGGTGTATGTATGGGACCATTCGAACTTTTTTTGTACTATAAAAAAGAAAAGAGCTGCAGCGGAGCTATAAGCCTTCACAGGTAAATTTCTTATAGCATATATTGGTTGAAAATGATCTTTGTCTTGATTTGGACTGGTCAGATAGTATGGCTACTGATTGCTAGAATAGTCCGATCTTCAAATATTAAACCGCTAATAATCTATGCCAAGTTTTGTGAAGAAACTGACTTATTTACAGGCGTAGACAATGCTTACGCGGTTCTAGCCGAGTCGTCGCTTCTTCTTTTCGCAGAGTGGCGCCGATTGGAGATCTCAAGCGAAGTCCGGTGCTTCTCCACCTGGTATTTCCAACGGTTCAATGTCATCGTATATCTCACATAGCTCATCGTTCCATCGAATGCGCAAAGAACAATGGATAATTTGCAGGACCTTTCTATCGAAAACTCGCAACGACGACTCATCAGATATTGTCATCGGCCATGCCCCTGAGGAGGCTTATCCCACGGTATTTGGCGCAGATTGTGTAGTCTCTCTTTTGTGGATTGGGCAGAGTACACTTAAATTCCAATCGTCAGGAATATGCTTTAGTACGACCTTCTTCCGCAAACAAGCTGATTCATGACTCTTATCAGTTCTTCACAGCCGTATATGAAAAGCTCGTCCGGCAATCCATCGTCCTCACCGCTTTATTGTTCTTTAGACGGGAAATTGCTATTCGAACTTCTTCATGGTCGGGAAATGGAACGTCTGCTCTAACGTCATCGATTGGGGAATCGGGGACGCCATGTCCTGATGTTATGCTTTCACTGCCATTCAGCAGGATGAAATGTTCTCTTCATAAGTGTAGTATGCTTTAGGCATCAGTCACTAGATAAGAGGTTCTCTGGTTTCATTTGCAGCTATACGTGAGCAGCTTGAAATGACGTCCCACGGTCCCCTCAGACCGAATTGCTGATGAGTGTTCTCAGAGAGCAGGATTGCAGTTTCTCGACGTCAAACCATCATTGTGTTTGTTGACGTGTGTTTTTTTGCTGCACAGAGACGGGTGCGTATATTGGCTGCAACAAGATCGTGGTCCGAGTCGATGTTAGGAAAGCGGAGCGTACGCACGTCTAAAACACTGGAGGCGTGTCTTCAGACTATCACAGCATGATCGATCTGGTTGCTGGCTTTTCGATGCGGAGACAGCCAGGTAGTTTAATGAATTTTCTTATGCTAGAATCTAATACTACAGATAACCATATTTCGGGCTCCGGCGAAGTCCTTCAGCCTCAACCCATTTGGGGATGTTCATCGTGGAGGCTGAACTATAAAGTCGCCAAGCACGATTTTGACATCGTGGCGGTGGCAGCTGCTCATAGATGCTCATAGAAGGCATCTTTGGTCACATCGTTCTTCTCTTCCGTCGGAGCGTGGGCGCAAATCAGCGATATATTGCCGAACCTCGCTTTGATGCGGATTGTGGTTAGACGTTCATTCACCGGAGTGAATGATAGTACTCGGCAACGGAGTCTCTCTCCCACCACGAACACGAACCGAATCTCCGATCTTATATATGGCCACTGTAGTAAATCACACTTTTTGGACGGCGGTGACATCAGCCTTCGCTCCAACGAGGACTACAACCAGCTGGACAGTGGCGCCTTGCCAATTATAGGGACCGGATATTCCAGCTGCATACCCTTAAGTCATAGTCCTTATTACGATTGCCTTGGTCGTCATCAAAGGGCGGTTGCTCTTCTGAGGCTGTTTTATACTTTTCATTGGGCGTTTTTTAAGTGGCACTTTCCAAACCCAGTGTAAACTCTAACAAAGGATGCTTCTCACTTTAGCTCGCTTCAAACGGATGTTCTTAGGCTACCCAGAGGATACTTGGTCAAAGACCGGAAGTTGTGACCTGCTTCAGCCATATGTAAAATATTTGTTTCTGGCCACTCCCAAGTGAATTGCAATCAGAGAACTTTCCTCACTTGGGAGAACTTCTACACATGACCCTATCCTCCCAAGTTTAAATAAAAATGTGTGTTAATTTATATACCATCCTGATGTAAACTAAAAGTCATTTCATATGCGCCCATTAATTATTTGGAATCATCAATGGTCTCTACAAAGATACAAGTAAACCTTTGGCGGCCGACAATGGTTTATACGGAATAAATCAATGTTAAGTAAATTAAAGCTCAATTTGTAAAAGTTATTTATAAAGTAAAAAGGAGTGTACATTATAAAATGAGAAAGGTTATTTGAAACCCATGAGCTACGTCCGAGCCTGCTGTATAGCGACTTCCGACTCATACTGACGTCTTAGAGAGCATTATTCAGACGCTCAACCTTCCAGCCGTCGCCTGCATCATAAACTTATATAACTGAATTCTATGGATACAACCACTCACTATGCCACTTTGTGCATTCGCTGTAAAACAGTTAGCGAATGAGTGATTATAGTCAGAACTTGCGCTGATGGTCGACCGTTGATCTACATATTTCATGCCACATACAAATAGCGCTACCTGATAAACTACAATCTCGATGAGCCAGCATGAAATGGATGGGCTCTATTTACAGTTACCGCAATCGACATTCAACATCCAACATACAAATAAGTACAAATCCAGGTAGGCATTGCCAAGAGCACACGCACACATAGACACCAATACAAGTTCGCACTTTCATACAATGCGAGTCAATTTTTGTAGTGGCACTTATATTACACACCACTTCCGCTACAAGTTGGCGCTGCAACAATATTTGCCGTTTTCCGTTATTATTCGACGCTTTTTTCCTTTTGATCCACACACACTCAACCACACATACGGAGATAAGTATATAAAGGCAATTGAACCCTTTGGCTGGCAATAGCACTCTGCCTTATGGCAAACGCGCCTACATCAGTCGAAGTGGCAGAAACAAAATTGCATGCAACAGAGCTTGCCACTATTACTGCACTCCTCCAACTACACTCGCACTAACTAAAAACATTTTCCAATACATTAATCGTAAAAAGTGCATTCAATCGGATTTTTTCGCGCGATTTCAAGCGATAAACAGAAAGCAAAGTGAAGTGAAGCGTCAAAGGATCACATGTGATTGCTGAGGCAGAGCGGCATATTCCATAAACGGCCTATACGCGTTCGTACATATGTATATACTAGTATGTATGCTATGAGAACTGTGTAAATTCCTCATTCAATTGTGTACAGATATGTATATGTACATATATGTTGTATATAGTATCAACCAGTAGGTGGTTTAGTAGTTCAAGATTAGTTCGTAACTAGTTTTGGGGGAATTTATTAACAAAAGGAATACGCATTGAACCCATATATGTATTTTATACACGCAAATTAAGTTTGACTGGATTGAATTAAGTTATGTTAAGTTAAGTTAAGTTGAGTTAAATTAAGTTAAGTTAAGTTAAGTTAAGTTAAGTTAAGTTAAGTTAAGTTAAGTTAAGTTAAGTTAAGTTAAGTTAAGTTAAGTTAAGTTAAGTTAAGTTAAGTTAAGTTAAGTTAAGTTAAGTTAAGTTAAGTTAAGTTAAGTTAAGTTAAGTTACGTTAAGTTAATTAATTTTTTCGATGACATTTTCATCACTTTTTTGTAAGTAAATTAGCTGACCGTTAAAATAATATCCTATATTTGAATTGATAAGGCCTTAAGTTATGTTCAGTTTGATTAAGTTAACTCCGGTAAGGCTTAAGATAAGTTATCTTAACATAAGCAACCTACAGTTTGCACTCGAAATGGTTCATCAGTCGAACAATTTAGTATCTGTTAGGTACGATCTGCGATTAACGACGTATTAGTAGTGATAAACCGTGCTCGGTGACCCCTGAAATGAAATTTCAGGAATATTTACGGCTGTCGCATAGGGTTTGAGGTCAGTGTTTCAGAAATAAGATTTTAAAATTTGAACTTTCTGATTACATACAATGAAGTGGGCTATGATAAACCTAAAACTTTTCTTCATATACATAGTATATGTCATAGTTGTTGTATAGTTGTTGTTGATGACCAGACTATAATATATGCGAAATAACTTTAGGGAATCCTGCCGGTAAACCTTGATTAGACAAAAGGAGCTCCCGTTTCCGGACAATTTTCCGCTATCATAACCGCCGGGTCTAAGTAATTGGAACGGACTCGAATATCATCCCACCATCATCTAAAGACTTCGTACCTTCAGACTATTCCGATGTTTAAAAAACTTTTTGGATGGAAGAATCCTCACCACAAATCAAGACGTCAAAAACACCATATAACAGCTTTTTTCCTATAAGAAATCAATCACTTGGTTGAAAGATGGCAAGAGGTGTTGGGTCAGAATATATAACTAAATATTTAATTACAAAAAAATCGTGTTTAAATTGGACTAAAAACCAAACCAAACCTCATGACCAACCAACTTTAACCGATCAGTTGAAATTAAGAAAAAAGGATATAGAGGTACAGATTTGACAGCTTTGAAGTTTCCTCTACTTCCTAAGATAGCAACAAACATGTTCAGTAGTGGAATTTGAAGACTCCGTTTAGACTTAAGCTGCCGTTATAAATGCAAGTTAATCTCAATTTTAAACCCAGATGATACTCATAGCAGCTTTAAATCCTCGCGCTAGTTTCACAACCATATTCCGGTTTGAACTGAATTGAGCCAGCTCCAGCTTATTTGTATATGAGTTGTTGGGCAAACATGCACACAATATTCATCCATTGACATTACATACATATAAACATACATATATTTTTTCAAATGTATGTTGTTGCCCACACCGCCACTATTGTTGCTACTATTGCCGCTGCAATTGTCTCGCTCATTGTTGCTGCATGCCACACATTGCCAGTTGGTGCTAACTCGCGTTTTATTGCAACACAAAAATTGCACAAATACTTCAATACATACACGTATACATGTGTGTACTATAAAATTGCTACAAAAGCAATGTAACAACAATAAAAAAAGTGCCTGATTTTTTTCAAAACTGCTTTTCTACGTTTTATTGCCGGCGGTGTTTTTATTGTTGTCACTGCAGTGCATTCGTAAATGGCGTTCAATTTAGTTGACAGCAATTTGATGTGACTGTAAAAAAAAACTCGCTTATACACAGTTACTTGCATTGTCGTTCTCCATATATATACCGTTTGTTTTTTCCATATATATTTTTCCATATATAAGTGCATGTTGCATGTTGCATGTTGCCGGCGCATATGTAGTAAATAAAGTGTTTAAAGAATTGTTTAAGTGCCAATTATTTCAGTTTTTTGTCACTTTACCACTGAGTGCCACAGATTTAAATGGTGTAAGTGGCTTTCACTTCACTGAATTATTTATTGATTTGCAGCAATTTGATGTGCAAAACGTTCGCTGCTTCGATGTGTCTGCTAAATTAATCAGCTATATGTGTGCAGAAGTTAATTCCGATTTTAACGTTTACTTTATTGATGTAATTTTTAACAATTTGCTCTCGATTTAATTTACGGGAAATTTAATTTGTGTAAAATTTGAGCAAATGGGAAATTTTCTCAACCAAGAGTGTGAACGAATTGCTTCAACAATTTTGGTACGATTTATACAGAGCGTTCTATTACATGGACTATGGGGCAACGATTGAGCTTAGCTTAAATTTAAGATTTAAGACAGCTGGCAGCCAGTTAAAAATGTGAGAAAATCAAACCAAGATTAATTCAGCTAAGAACTGTACTAGGTGTGGGTCGTTTCATCATTTTGTGATCAGCTATTAGAGGGCCTATGGCAGGCGTTGAAACAGTAGAACGTTGTTATTGGCTCATACTATGGATTTTCAAATCGAACCAATCGTCGATAGTCAGGTAGGTAGAAGGTTTAGTGGTAATACGATCACGCACCTAAGCCGTTAGAAGAGCCATTGTGAAACCACTGGGCCTAGAACCCACACATACTTTTGTCTCCTCACTGAACCATCGGGTGTATTTGATAAAGTTCATCAATACAAAACATCGTCATTCCTATCCAAAGTTTTGCGTTCGTATAGAAGATATTATATAGTCTGCTCTTCTTCCTGACAGTTTCTACGATAGTCACCATGTGGTGTTTCTAGTCTACTGGCATATCTGCCAACCAGACAGTGACTTGTTATGATATAGTAAACTAATGCCAACGCTTTTTCCAGTTCTCAAAACACTTTCCAATATCTCTTCCAACGACTGAGAATGGTTTCCATTCCGATGATTGTGGACTTGTTTGTATGTCAAACTCATAAACCCATGTCTCATCTGCAGTTACAATGCTTTCCATGAATGTGGAAATGGAATTCGCACGATCAGGCATTTCAAAAGAGACCTGTATCGTAGTACTGTTTTCGAAAAAAATCGTGAGATATCGATCTCTCTTGCCTCTTTAACACTTTCCTGAAGATTTTCAAGCACCATATTCTTCACTTTTTTAATATTTTCATCAGTTGAAGAGGTCTTTAAGGATCTTTAATGGCTTTGTAAATGATATCAATGTTGCTCATTGAATAGCTTTAGGGTAAGTATGTTTGGATTTTTTGTGTGAAATGAGGTGGAACCTTCCAGAATTTATCGAAAACGTTAATATTCCTGTTTTCAGCTTTTCACTTGCGAATTTTGCCTTTAAAAGAGCCACTGTGCGCTTCGGCATAGTCCATCTTTACTAATAGGATCAGTCATATATTAAATGTGATATACTGCAATGGCCGGCTTCATTTTTGAAAAATATATGAATCTATGAAAATCAGTATGGATGGATCTTGATTTGATGGCAGTTATTATAATGACCTAACCTATTTAGAATTCATTACAAATCCTCTCCTTAACAAGTAGTGTTTTATATCAATAATGCTAATGACCGGTTTGGCGGCTGAAAGGTCTACAACTCCTTGCATGTATTATACAATAGAACTAATATGCACGTTAACACACAAACCACAGAAACAAAATTGCAATAAAGTGCATGCTAATGTCACCGTGCTAGCGCCGAAGTCTCCATCCCATACGAGGTTTACTTCCTTTAACGCCACATTTCAAAGCACTTGATACCCAACACATGTGAGCCCAAAATTATGTTGTGAAAATTTTACTTTTAGTATGCATAACCATTTTACAATATGAATTTTTCATAAAGCCAATTTGTGCACACACACATACTTGTATACTATATATACAAACAACCTCATACACAAGCGACGGCGCATAAAAGTTAATGTGCAGAATGTTTGTAGTTGCCGTAGATTCCGACACAGCAAGTCGTTTGCGGTCAGCTAAGTAAAGGTTGGTAATTTTTTAACTATGTATGCATATGTTGTAGCCGGGAATTGCCGGTGTTAAGAGCGTAACAAGCAGCGTACATGTGGCGTGCTTTTAGGCGTTGCACATGAAAAGTATAACATTCACATATGCATGTTTATATGTGTGCACATGTTGTGTGGTTGTATGTAGCATGTGTATGGTTGTATGTTGCATGTGTATGGTTGTATGTTGCATGTGTATGGGTACAGCTGCAACGAACTTTATAAAGTTTTAATAAATATCCAAAACGTGTCGGAATAGTAAATTGTGAAATCAACGGCGTATAAATACCCATGTACACTCGTGTGTTATGCAATATGCCCTCACTTGAGTTTATAAATACTTTAGTGACCTGTGCAGGAACTTATGTGGCTAATATACTTGGCTGTTGAACCGCTGCGGAAGTTTTGCTTTGGTGTGCAAAATCGTTTTAAAGCAAAAGCATAAAAAATACGACGAAATATAGATTTTTTTTGTAATATGTTGCACAGAGTGTCTTTGAACAGTTTTCTTTATCTAACGGTTGTTGGAAACATATAAACCTAATCGAGATAAATATATACATTCGTCCATTTATGCATTCAAACGAGCACGTGAGTAACTTCTTAATTTAGGTTAGGTGTGTAAACCTAGTTGTACATACAAGTAGTAGCCATTTTGGTCTCCAAATTAATAAGATGATGATATGGTGTGCGAAAATGAGGGTAAACCTAGAATTGGTGTGGACTCTGAAGCAAAATTTTGTGGAGCTAAAGAATCTTGAATAAAACAGTTTTTCCTTCTTCTAATTCGGTTTTAGATTAATTGTAACTCCAGCTTCTTAATCGTCGCTTATTATGTGGATTTTTCTATATACAAGTATGATATAACTCAATGTGCAGACCTCAGTCGCAATCATGCAAGCGAATCGATATACTCAGTGATATTGAAGCGACGCTGAAAGCGATCTCAGCTTTTAAGGTCAAATCGCTATTAGTGGAGAAGTGTATAAGAAGATGGCGGTCTACGGCAGCTACCTGGATGATGGGGTTAGAACCATCCCCTAAAGGAGCTGCTTCAAAAGAGTAGAGAGTGGGGAGAGAACGGCACTGAAAGCAGGCAACAGGAATGGACCAAGCCCAGTTACTATTGAGAGTTTAGCACCTAGCAAGGTTTAGAGATAAGATCAACCTCCCCCGAGGCAAATTCCATTCTCTTGTCGTTCTCTTTACTGAGCACTGCAGGCTCAAGAAAAACCTGTCCAACATGGGCATAGTCTCTTGTGAAAACTGCCGGTTTTGCGACATGAAACCGGAAATTCCAGAAAACCTGATTTTAGATTGCCCATCAATTTGTAGAAGCAGGCTGAAGAACCGGTGGCAATTCCTAAAGGATGGACTACTATTACTCATGGACTATGTGACGGCACTCAATCTGGTATCACTAAAGATTAAAACTGAACTTTGCTAGTTATACGACTGATTTTCTTCCGCCGCGAAACTGTATATACTGTACTTCGGACCGTGCACGCACCGACTGGATTTGGTAGAGGGCGTTCCCAGCTAAAGAACGGCTGGCCAGTTGTCTTTGAGCATCTGGAGAGACAGGACAGATATTTTCGCGCGACATGTTTCAGTGAATGGTGCAAGCCAAAAATGCCGCGTCCTTTTGAGCAGAGGGACGCGATTAAATTCTGTGTGAAACTCGGTAAATCTGCTACAGAGACATTTGATATGATCAAGCGGTCTTATTGAGATGTTGCTTTAGCAAGAAGTGGTGTGTTTCGGTGGCACCAGGCCTTTTTGGAGAGCCGGGAAGAGGTCGCTGATGAGGACCGTGCTGGGAGACCTGCGACTTCGACAAATATCTGCGACTTCGATAAATGTGACTCGTGTGCGCAAAGTTTTGAACTCAGACCGTCGAATAAGTATTCGTTTAATTGTCGAGATGTTAAATTTAGCAAGATCTGTGTTTCATGACATTGTGACGGAACACTTGAACATGCGCAAGGTGTGCGCGAAGATGGTCGAAGAAGTGGTCACTGACGACCAAAAATTGCGGTGATTGGAAGTGTGCCAAGAAAATTTGAACATATGTGAAATTGACCCCCTTTTGAATAACGTAATCTCAGGTGGTGAGTAATGGGTATGATCCTGAGATTTTTTTTGTTTCCTTACCTGAAAATAGCGATGAAAGGCAAGCATTTTGAGACAACAGAGGGGTTCCAAGCAGCCTGCACCTCGGCTCTCAAGGCAAGAACGCCTTCCTTGACGCCTTCAATGCTTGGAAATCGCACTGGCATCACTACATCGACGCAGAAGGAGTCTATTTTGATTATATAAATTGGTTGAATAATTTTTTTTTTTAATCAACTCAGTGGTATTACTTTGCGCATAAGCCCTGTACGTAATTATGATTAATGCTGTCGAGTTGAAAATCCTTGGCCAGCACTGTGTTACCATTTGTTCTTGCGGTGTAGTAAGATCTTTTTGACCCAAAAGGGGATCGCAAGAGGTCTTATCAGATCTTCGCCCTCAGTAAAGTTATTCTTTCATTAATTGTAACGATTCTAACTGGCCAATGCCTTTTCGGTGTCCGCGTGGTAAAGTTGAGGATCTCATCAGAAGCCAGTTTGGAAGCTGTGTAGAAAAGTACGAAGTGGAAATATTTCAATACTTGTTTACTCTCTCGCACAGAGACACAGTCCTTCGTGGCGGTAGAGAAGCAGAGATCAAGTCATAAACACTCGAAGCTCATACTTTTAGCCATACTGGTGGTCCCTGAGAATATAAATAAAGCGCGGGCTATTTTCTGATGTCACAAAGGTTCGTACAACCTAGTCCAAATGCGACTTCCATTATGAGAATTAAACTTATTCAAAGCCAAATACTCTAGACTTGTCAACTCAGTTAAATCAATATAATTGCAATTAAGAAATTAAAGATTTCAATCATAGATAAGATTTCGAAACTTTCATTACGACAACATTACAATGGTTTTTCCGATAAAAAATGTTTCAACTTCAATAAATTCCAATAAAATTTACCTTTAACTTAAAGCCTTAACAATTTACATTTTCCGGAGAAAAAAGGCTGAACTCACTTTAATCGCTGACAAGCAAAGTGTAGAGAGCCCAGCTGCAAGGTACATACGTACATATGCATGTGTTAGTGGTTAAGATTTATGTGCTCATTTTTAAGGTCACGTTTAAGGCAAAGCGGAATTGTGCATAAAGGAATATACCGAAATCATTTTTTAAGCGAATTTTTTGCAGCAATTTTCCACCGCCTTTTCGCCTTTTTTTGCCAAAAGTGCACTGATGGTGGCCGCCTGAGCACGCACAGCTGTTGGGCGCCAAGTAGTGCTTAGAACTGCGCTGACTGGCCGTCACACTTTGTAACCACAAAACAATTTTACGTTGAAAAGGAAAAATGCGCGCGCTCACAGCAAAATGTAAAATTTATTAAAGAAAGACATACAAGCAACCAGAGAGCAACAAGAAAAAAATGCGCGCGCTCGCTTTGAAAAAAGGATACATGGACAGACGGTGTGCGCCATGTGTTGGCAGCATATAAAAATGAATAAAAAATTGCTGGCAAGAAAATTGTTACAATCTGTAGCTGCGGTTGACATGCCATTTAACATGGCGCGCTTGTGCGCTCGCTCATCCTGACACTCCTTCAACTCAGCGCCGTCACGCCGCGACACCGCGTCACTCACTTGCACACCGTTAACCCACTGACGCGCGCACTTGCTTTCATACGACTTTTCACTCAAACCCAATTGCTTACTTCATTTCCCACAAAAGAGAAAAAAAACGAAAAAAAAAGAATGTTCGACAAGGTAAAAAAATGCGCAGAAAGTATAAAAAGAGAGGAGTGGAAAACCCAAAATCGTTTTAAAAAATTCAAAGCTAACAAATCGCGCTCTCCGCCCTGCCATGCGCCCTGCCTAAGCGTGCAACTTAATTTCAATATAAATAAATCTTGTTCGTGCCGTTTAACTGCAAGTCGCTTACTCGCCTCCAACGGGCAACGCCACGCGGTATGTCTTCAATCATGCTTTCGATTTTCTCTGTTTCGTGTTTCGTTGTTGTTGCTGCTTGTTTCGTCCCTTCGCTGTTGCGCCATTTGCAGCGCGCACATTTTTCATAGCGCTTGTTTCCTCGATCGCCCTACTTGCAACATTTCGTACTTTGTACTTTGTCTGTTAACAGCAACCAGCGCCGCGCTGCAGTTGGCCCGGTCGTCGCGATAACTTGCAATCTTGTAGTTACCTACTTCAGCACACACATTCACACATATATACTTGAAAGCTTGCTGGCCGTTTGTTGCGTTGTGTCCTTTTGTTATGCAGCTTGTTTGACAATTACGCCTTTGGGACGAGAGCGCTCCTGTTCGCGCTTCTGGGTGAGCGGGTGTACGCGGCGTTTGGCGGGCGCTGTTGGTTTTTGCAGTTGGCTGGGGTCATGTCTTTTCCGGTTGTTGCCGATAGTTGGCCGGCCAGCGCTTAGTTTCCGTCCGTCGTGGACTACAATTTTCTTGTAGCGGCGCTCATCCGTTTTGTCCTCTCGCTGGCTTTTGCTTTCACTGTCTGCTACTTCTTTGTTGTTTTTGTTTTTAGTAGTACATATGTAGGTTTGTATCAGTGATCAAGCAATTTTTTTGCCGGCGTCTTGTAATACTGCTGTTGTCTCAATTTAAGCTACATATGTTGTATTTAAACGGATATTTTTTTATTGAGCAAGCGTTTAATGGAATACAGCAAACAAGAAGAGACACAATTTAAAGATGATTTCATAAAAAGTAATTCCTTTTATTATTATTTGTTAATATTATTAAATAATAAAGAAAATAATTCCAATTTTAATGCGCTGGAGTTTTTAAATCCATTCAGCACCTAGCCGTGTTCCCACTTAAGAACCTACATATAATCTCTTGCTACAAAAATCCAGAAAATGAGAGTTACAGTATGTCAAGTAAGAGCGTGGTCGGGTTAATTTATAAAAAAGAATTATTTTACGTCGAGATCTTAAAGTGAAAGCATACAAAATACACCTTGTGCAAGAACTGAAACTGCTCGACCTTATCAAGCGACATCGCTTAGCTCTATGAGCCCTTGAAAAGTTTCATGAAGATCGAAGTTTTCAAGCCAATTTTGTTCAGCAATGGGACCCAGTTATGGCTCAATTGGTATGTAAACAAGCAAAATTGTCGTATTTATGATGAAGAGCAATCTTAAGAGATTCAAAGCTGCCATTTTTCCCAAAGAAACAACGGTTTGGAGTAGTTTGTGAGCCGGTGGAATCATCGGTCCATATTTCCTCAAAAATGATGTCTGTCAGAACGTAACAGTCAATTCATCTTAAGATTTGAAGTTTCTGTGTTTCCTAAAAAAAACGGTAGCTGAACAGCAACTATGTGTTCAACGAGCGGCTCGCATTGATATCAATGGTGCATTATGTTTAACACCAACGAATACACTTAATGGCATTCCACATATAACAGCCGTGGACGGGCGCACTTCTGGGAAAGTTGGTATCAGGCTCCGAGAAACAAGACAACTTTTTCACCGGTTGATCGAAGCTCGCGCTCAATGTGTGAAAGACACAGAATTGGTAGCCAACAAGATGTACTCATCTGTAGAGAAAATTTTTTTAGGCAATTATGCATCTATTCCAATGGCAGAGCTGGTATACAGGCCTTGAGTTCATGACAGTGAGCTCAAAGCTAGTCTCACTAGTTATGGCATCGAGTTGCTTCCATATTACTTCTTGTCTGGGTGCCTGGGCTCAGCAAAATTGTGGGAAAGCCGACGAGCTTGCGAGAAAAAACATCTTTATGCAAATCTCATCAGTATGGAAACGAGCAGGTGTTCCCTTATCTTCGTGCATTGGGCGTTGGATTTTTGTGCCTCGCGAACTTAACAACCAGCACTTGTAGCGTTGCCAATGCTTTCTGGCTCAGCAAGGTTTACATCACGCAATGATATGCGGCCTAACTGGACACTATCTCATATGCACTCATGCGGTGAGGCTAAAAATTTTGAGGGACACAACTTGGCAAGGTAGCAGGGAAAAAGGTGAGGGGGAAACATCTAGAAACTTTTTTTTCTACTGTCGAGCTTTTGCTGGACTAAGGCTAAAGCAGCTCGGTTGTCATACTCTTTACGAACCCGGTGAATTGGAGGGTATAGGCGCTCTGTTGATATGTGTCAGTCTTTTAAGAGTCCTGGACCTCACAACGGACAAGCATCTCTAGCTCTGCGAGTGGCATTATTCGTGACCTTGCGAAAAATTAGCCTATTTACCTAACCTAAACTTTTACCTAATACAAGAGGTTTGAAAGGCTCGCAAAATGCGATGCTTACAAATAAAGCTATCTATGATTTATATTTACTCTCAAATTTCTAATATAATTATGATATTATAATTATAATTATTGAGAGATAAATGACAATAACATGGTTGTTGCATTTCATTATTCAAACAAATATTATTTAAATAGTATAATCAGACATACATACTTCTTAGCATTGAAAGTAAAATGTATATGTAGACATATGCATATAAAAAGGCCGCAGTAATCCAAAGCATAAATTTTTCTGCGACTCACCTGCTACTATCATACATACATAGTAACATTCGCACGTACGCCACATATACTTATGTATTTGGGCATATGTCTGAATGCGTGTTAAAGGACAACGGAGCACCTTTCGGCCACGACAGCTGTTAAGCCCACCGATAGCACATTATTTATCAGCTACCAAATTATTATGCTGAAAATGAGCTCAAGCGGGGTTAAAGTGTGATATTTTATGAGGACACGAAAGGTAATACCGACTTGGTGAATTATATATATGTATGTATGTGTATAGAAGGGCAGTCACAAGAGATTTTACATTCGCCTGCTATGTATGTGGCATTATTGTCAAGAAAAAATGGAACAAAACCTCAAAAGTTAGAAATCGTTCAGTGCAATGTCAGCTGCACTAATTAAATAGATACATCAAAACCACATAATTCAATGAATCGAACAATTTTAAAATTATTCTCAAATCTTAAATTTAGTTCCGTTAAAGTCATAAATTCCTTTTTAAGCAATTTAACACACATTTTATGACTTAAAATGCATTTTTTCGAAAACCTCATTTCACCGCAATCATTTTTATTCGCTCCTCTGTTTCTTTGGCTCTCCACAAACTAGCGTCGGTGGCAGCGCGTTCTCATTTTAGCCAAGTAAATCGTTATATTTCACGCAAAATTTACTTCGTGAAATGCGATGAATGCATGTAAAACACTTTTTATTGGCGTAACTGTGCATTGAAAAGTGGCAAAATAAAATTATTTTATTTGTGCGCAGAAATGAGCAGAGAAGATACCGTCTATATTTTATGGCGCAGTAATATGTATATGCAAATCGCACTTGCAACGCACTATAGATACCACTCAGTATAAAGACACGAATGATGATGATAGGGTGGGGCCGATTACTTGCGCGTTTAGTGCATTTGGTTGGACTACATATTCTCTGCTGTCTAATAATGGCAGAATGTATTCTCTTCGAAATCTAGCGTGACTTTCTGATTACGGAGAACTCCAAAAAGGCGTTTATGTCCATCTTGATCTCTCAATTATTCTGTGAGTCTGGGTAAGAGCAAATAATCGCTGAAAACCCAACCGGTTGGGGTTAGTCCCCCATCAAGTTATTCTTTCAATTCATTTCATATAGTTATTCCTTCAGTTAATCGGTTATTTATATCACGAGCGGAATGATTGGAAGCGAGCAATTAGCTTGGATATTACTAGCTACATTTTGAGACTCACAAGTGAAGAATGATCAGCTGAAATGGTGTGAATTTATGTATTTGTTTCGTAGCTATTTTTGTGTTTTGTAATTCCATCTCTCGGACCGCTAATCCATTTTCAGTCTAAGAATATTAAAATGTCATATAGGGTGATTTCGTCAGTACGATATAGTGCATTATATTGATGATGGAACCAAGAGTTCTTCGCTTATAATTCCGTTCATCTGATGAATAGTGTTGACGCTTAACGCTCAAATGTGACCCGGCAGAAAGGATTGATAGTTCACCACACCTCGATAACCACCTCATCATGGTAATAATTTCACTTTACTTTTTGTTCACCCACAAACCCGATATATTGATCACTTTCCTATTTCGTTTAGTTAAGGGAAGGTATTGAGTGTACACCAAGACGTTGGAGAGTCTATTCGACAACGTTCGCAGCAACTCGACTGACGTATGGAACGACTTGGCGCATTTTACATTGAGATTTTAAATATAAATTGTCGACGTCTTAATTAAAGCCGCTCGACCTTCTCAACCGACATGACTACGCTCTATAGGCCCTTAAAAATTCCAAGAAGATCCGACGTTTTCGAGCTAATTTTTGTTGGCTCAATGGGTATGTAAACAAGCAATATTTCCGAATTTGGGATGAAGACCAACCTCAAGAGCTTCAAGAGTTGCCATTTCATCTAGAAAAACAACGGTTTGGCGTGGTTTGTAGGCCGGTGGAATCATCGGTCCATATTTCTTCAGAAATGATGTCGGTGAGAATGGAAGTGTCAGTGGCGACCGTTATCGCACCTTCATAACCGACTATTTCATGTTTGAGATTGAACTTCGGGACCTCGGAAACATTTGGTTTTAACAAGACTTTCCACACATCGCATTAACCAATGGATTTATCGAGAGAACTTTTCGTTTGACAGACAATTTAACGTTTGGGCCGGTCGATTGGACACCAAATACCTTTGATATTACACCGTTAGACTTTTTCTTGTGGGGAAGTGTAAAGTGAAGCGTCTTTGTGGACAAGCCCGCTTCCATTAAGACCTTGGACCAAAAATTCAGGTGAGTCATTTGCCAGTTACCAGTTGAAATGTTGGAACAAGGCATCAAAATTTGAACTCAACGGATGGACCATCTGAGATGTAGCCGCGACCAACATTTGAAAAAGATAATGTCACGTATAGATTTTAGAGAGATCTACGACATTTCTTTATAGACAGCTTTAACCTGTCGCTTTATCTCAAAATCCAGTTAATCTTCCGAAGCAGCGGCCGTCAAAATGCATACTTATATACATCATAAACTCTCAGTACGTATAAACTATGAAAAAAAATATTCCTTTCTCAATTCATATTAAATATATATATTTGACAGTGGTATAACCTAGCCATTAATTGGCAAGTGGCTGCCATTCGGTTGTTAAGGACCACCTTATTCAAAATACACTTCATGTAGCTCACACCCTAATGGCAAGCAAACTCCCACACGATTTGAACGTTGCACGTGTGAACATTAGGAACGACGTAATGACCGAGCAAGTCATGAGAATATTTCAGCTGTGATGTGCAAATGGAAATGAAAAATGCTAAATGTTGGAGGAACTGCGGAAAAAGCCAAAAAAAAGGAAACCGAAAGCAAGCAAAGCAGCTGAAAGTGGCTGCGAATATGAATGCCTAAATTGCGTATCTCCATAAGAGTAGGTAAACTCTATGCCAAAGGCAGTCATTCAGAGATAGCTGCTAGAAAAATAAGTGCCAGCGCACAGTTACACACACACAAACACACAGTTGTGAAAGTGTTCGCCTGCTGACTGCTTGACTGTCTGTGGACTGCCGCGGCGCGTTGGTGAGGCAGTTGGACAGTTGGCTGGCGTCGCAAGCTCGGTTGCCTGGCTGATTGGCTGTATGCCCACAAGTTGGTCTGCTGCCTCTCGGCCTCGCTCGTTTGCCCGTTAAGTGCTTGCGTAATGTAGGGAACACAAGTGCCCCCACACACACATACACACATACACGTACAAAGGCATGTGAAAACAGCAGGCAATCAGTATATCACTGCACTTCATCACAGCGGAGCATATTATTATGAGCGCAAGTGCGAGCATGAGTAGAGACATTGAGGTGGATAAATGGGCGAGCACTCCAGGCACAACAACTCAATGCCATTGCCGGCGCTCATGTACGCGTTGAGCGCACTTACACATACACACACACACACACACACAACTGGCGAGTGTTTCAGCATACTTTATGCACATGAGGATTCACAATTTGGTTACGTTGCCGCACACAGTCACACACGCAGTAGAATGTCCTGTTTGTAGCGCTTACATTGCTCTTGTCCCCTGCTATACCCCTTGCCCGTGCCTTTGGACCGCTTGCCTCACTTTAACTCACTTGTGGCTCTTCATTTGCCACTCGCTGCCATAATTCAAAAAGAAAAAAACGAGCGCTCAAAATTATACAACATCAGTCGGCAAGCTGCCGCCGTCCTTCAGCCGCTTGCTGCGCCGCTCGCCGAAGCGCACTCGAATGCCCGGCAAAGTTGTGACGCAAGGATAACAAGTTCGCCTCGTTGTTGCTTTTTTTGCAGTTGCTTAAATTTGTTTCGTTGCTGTTGCTATTGTGACTGTTGTTATTATATCTGTTGTTATTATTGTTGTTGTTAAACACTTGAGCATACCCTTGGCGTGCATTTTAGCCGAGTTTTGCCACTTTTTGCGCGGCGCTAATCTAGGTGCGCGCTTAAACGCTTTACGCGTTGCCAACTACACTCTTATCACTCTCACTCGCGCGCCGGAAGTAACAGCCCGGCAGCCTTCGCGTCGCATCGCCAGTTCATTTGTCAGCTCGAGTGTGTAATGTCCTTTTGACGCACGCTTTGTAACGGAATTTTTTTTTTTCATTTTAATGTTTTCGTTTTTTTTTTAATTTTTTACTTTTTGCTATTTTTATTCTCTCTGACGTGAAATTATGTAATCTAATGTTATTTCGCGACTTCACAAGAAATTGAATTGCCAAGTGTGCGAGTTATTGCATAAGCACTTGTGTTGGCACTGTCGGCGAATGTGGCTGTCTGCCGGCGTAGACACCACAAATGAAATGAAAGTTAATGTTTTTTTCGCTTTTTGTTGCCATTAGGCTAAGCAACAACAAGGCTTTATTTTACAATTTATTTTTTTCTATGTTTATTGCCTGGTGTCTGCTGGATGCGCTCAGTCTCTGTGGACTCAACGAGCTGTGGTTATTTAGTACAAACAATTTAAAAGAGGAAATTTCCA
The DNA here is from genome assembly GCF_023373825.1 of Bactrocera dorsalis. NCBI lineage: Eukaryota > Metazoa > Arthropoda > Insecta > Diptera > Tephritidae > Bactrocera > Bactrocera dorsalis. Next base: position 33,313,768 of record NC_064304.1, on the reverse strand, counting down.
CATTACTAACTCAGCGAAAACTCATTTTGGAAGCCTCTAAGCCTTCCTCCGAGCAACTGATGGATGTCTAAATGGAGATGTTTCATGTCATAAATCCACTAGCGGTTTGAGAATGCTGGTCGCGTGGAGGATTTTAGACTCATTTGCAGAATTTTGTGCTTACAACTCTGCAGAGGCTTTACTATAAGTTTTTGATTGTTTATAAAGGCGTGAGTTTTGGAAACTCTCGCGCTGTAGTCATCCGTTTTCGGGGTGAAAACTATGATTTACCAAACTGATCTGCAATAAAGCACTGGATAATTCGCTGATAGATAACTTCAAGGAAATCACCCTTGAATGATGATGGAGATATCAAAGCCCTTACGAGAAGAAACCTGTAACATTAGACTGATTACTGAAAAACTTATTGTGGCTCCCAACATCGTTTTTTTTTTAATATTTCAATTTGAAACACTTAGAAGACAGTAAATAAACAGTCTGCTATGACCATAACAACCCCAATTTTGTTAAATACTCTCCTTTTCCATAACATTCTATAATTTGAACATCGACGAAGCGAAAAGCGCAAAGTCTTACAACTAATCTGTCAACTAAGATTTCAACCAATTTTACAACTAATATTACAACTAATATTACAACTAATCTTACAATTAAGTTTAGAGCAAATATTACACCCAATCTAACTACTAATTTTACAACCAATATTACAACTAATTCTACAATTTAACTAAATTGTCTCTTAGGCCTAACTGATATTGGTCAGATTGAGCATTTTAGGAAAAATACTCGAAAAAATACTGACTGTGCATTACAAATATCTGCATAATACCAATTTCTCTGTAACCTAATATTTTTGTAGTCGCGTAACAGTCATCCACGATTCAATAAATATCTGCCGCATGGATGAGGACGATGCTATGCTTGCTGTTCTTACGTAGGCTGCTATATATGTATATTTCTGGCCTAATAATGAAAATAGGAATATTTATCAGCGAAAATGGTTTTATTGTTTTTCAAAATATTCTCCATAAAGATGCTTTTCGAAGCACTTTTTCCACTCCGATTGAGACACCTCCAAAACATGGCTTTTGAATGCTTCAACAGCATCTTCTGGCGACGAAAATCGTTGGCCACGGATTATTTTCTTGATGTGTGGGAATAAAAGGAAGTCGTTGGGTGCCAAGTCAGGGCTATACGGCGGATGACCCATCAATTCGACGTTTTGACCGGTCAAAAAGGCGCTGATTTGAGCCGATGTGTGAGAGCTCGCATTATCATGGTGCACAATGATTCGTCTTCTCTTGTTCGTTTTTCGAATTTCTCCGAAGACTTCAGGTAAACAAATGGTGGTGTACCACTCAGAATTGACCGTCCTACGTTGCTCAAGCGGAACAGTCGCCACATGACCAGTTTTGCCGAAGAAACAGGCGACCATTTGCTGCGAAGTGCTTCTTCCACGAACAACTTTCGTTGGATTTAGCTCGACTTGGTAGACCCACACGGTCGATTGCTGTTTTGTTTCGGGCTCATACGTATAGATCCATGATTCGTCACCTGTGACGATCTTATAAACGTCTTTTGAAGCACCGCGATCGTATTTTTTCAGCATTTCTTTACACCAATCCACACGAGCCTTTTTTTGAGCGATTGTCAAATTGTGCGGGATCCAATGAGAACAAACCTTTTTTACGACCAGGTGTTCATGCCATATCGAATGTATGCTGATGGGAGAAATGCATAGGCATGCCTCTATCTGAAGGTATGTTACATGACGGTCTTGCATTATCAGTTAAAGTACGGCATCGATGTTTTTTGGCACAACGGCTGTTTTTGGACGACCTTTACGGAATTTGTCTTTGAGCGAGCGTTGGCCACGACTGAATTCGTTGTGCCAGTTTTTCACAGTGCTATAGGATGGTGCTTCATAGCCATACAAAGATTTTAGTTCATCGATGCACTCTTGTCGTGATAATCCACGTCGAAAGTTGTGAGAAATGATCGCACGAAAATGTTCATGAGTCGAGATGAATTTTTTAATTCCCTGTAAATAAAACAATTCACGATTAAATGACAAAACGTTCTGAGTGATGTTATGCTAAAAAATGTCAAACTTTCGAATGGAAATGTCAGATTGCACCTGGCAACATTTAGTGTTGCCTAATCCAGAAATATATATTGTAGCACTCGTATTCAAAATTTGCTATACTTAAAGCCAAGTCAATTTTGCATTTACTCCGAATACGAAATCTTGTAATATTTTGAAACAATTAAGCAAGAATGCATATCAATATATTTCTAAAGATAAACAAATACTCTACTGCTATTAGGTCTATATGACCTTCAGTATACTTCTGGCTTGCGTATACTGGCTTGTTATGAGGTAAAGTACTTCCCGCAAATGATTTCAGTGAAGAAAAAGTTTGATGATGAAGATCTGAAAACATTACTCAACAAAGATTGTTGCCAAATGTAAGAAAATTTGACCGAATCTTTAGGAGCCACTTAAGCAGTAAATTCAAATCGTGATGAAAGATGGATTCGTAAAGACAACTCTAAACGCAGAAAATCATACATCTAATCTAGCCAACCTAATGATCTCTATTTGATAATATCAGAAGAACATGCTGAATTATGAGCCTCTAAAACCAGGTGAAACCATTCATGTGTAAAGCTCTCAAAAGCAACTCATTAATTTGAAGTGAGCGACTGTCCCAGGACCTCAGGAATTCCCGACTAGACATGATACAGTAACTATCTACCATGACTAAAGTAGGGCTCAAGTTGAAAGACAAGTTAAAAATCATCTCGAAAACAGTAGATGAGAAGTTTTCTCTCACCCTCCTTATAGCCCAAATCTTGCACCTTCTGACTACTATCTGACCGGGTCAATGCAGAAGACTTACAAGGGAATCGTTTCAAGACATATTTTGAAAAATTGACTTGAATTATTCTTGGCTGTAATAAAAGCATATGTGAATACAACAATCAATCTGAAAAAGGGATTGGCTTTGTCAAAACTAATATCATATATGTATAATATGTATATTTACGACTTTTAAATATTTGCAAGATTAGGATTGAACCAAAGACATATATTTTATTTAATAAAATAGAAACACGAAGTCAACCACTTAACACTCTCCTACTGCACTTAACTTGAACTAAAGCGCTTCTTAAATATCTTCTTTACATATCTCAGGCGTACTTCCAACATTCTCTCTCTTTAAACCGTATGAAAGCATTCAACAGTTGATGTATATTTGTAATAAAGAAGTGTCATACGCCTCGTTGCTATGCGAAACAGCAGCCGACAGTCTTAGTTATGTTATCGATGTCTAATCATAACGACAACAACTGCCGGTGTGACAATCAGATTTTCTCTGACACCATCATCAACACCGTAGTCAGTGCCATTTCCGGTCAACTATTTGTTGAGCACGTTGTACTTAGGTACATATATAGAGACATACATACATATACAAGTATATCCATATCTACTATAGGAATATGAGCATATTTCCTGAATTGTTCTCTTACTCTCAAGGAATACTTGGATTGCACTGAGCAAAAGCGAATAAAATAGGAGATGCTACAAGAGAAATTCGGAACGACAAATGAAATGAGAGAATAATCATGACATGAAGATTATTATTTGGAACTACTTAGATGAGTTTGTGGAATTATTAGTACCTAAGAGACGCCAGCAAATGGATACTTTGTTAATTATTTTTTTCAAAATAATAGATGGCTATTAGAAAGCAGGTGGTTCTAGATGTATGGGGCCTTTTTAGGATGATTTCATCATCAAACCGAAAAGATCCCGTTCAGCAGGCAGTGAAGAAAACATAGCTTGTCAAAAAACAGAAGCGATCAGGTCCATGTCTGGCTCAATGCGGTACTATAACAGACATTCAGTACCAATATCCACTACTATAGAATTCGCTAACTCATAGCATCGAGGATTTGAGCAATATAATTTACTCTTCAATGTTTTGTCTAAAAAAATCCTTTATATACTTACAAATATATATATCTGGTACATATATTCCAATATTTCCAAAATATTTGCAACACTAAATTTTTTTCGCACAGTGTACGATAAGCTATTGCTAATGCCAGAAAATTATCGGTTTCCGCATTTACTATTATAACAATTTATAGAAGCGCATGCAAGAAATAAGCAAAACGCCCATACAAGTCGGGAAGCTGCATATATTTGCATACAATCAGAGAAAGTTGAGATGCGCGCGACGTGTGTGTGTGTGTATGGGTTGCCAGAGAGCATCGCCTGCTTGGTCATCATCTGTGGTGTTTCTGCTTCATCGATTTCAGGCGACTGATGCGAGCTACATATATACATATCCACAGAAATTTAGCGTTATGTGTGCGTGTGTGTATTTATGTGGCAATAACGGTTGCGGCAACGCAATAATCGTGCACATGTTGCGCCACATTATTTTTGATTTGTGTGTGGGAGCTGTTTATGCTAACGAGCGATCATATATAAAATAGTTTGTGATGTGAATCCGTTGATGTTAGAGTGTGTGTGTATGTGTGTGGGCTAAGAAATATTGTTTGTCTTCGCTTTGGAATTAACTATTCGTTTGATGGGTTGTAGGGATTATGTTAATAAGTTAATTAATATCAGCACGAGTTTCGCTGGGTGCACAGCCAGTAGGAAAATAGTATGTATTGGCGAGTTCTTTTATTTATTTTAAATTATTTTTTTGAAAATTTGGCGCTTTTTCTTTTAAATAAATATTTTTTTTCAAACTTTTTTTTTTCAAATATTTTTTTTTTAATTTGAATTAAAAAAAAAAAATAATTTATTTTTTCAAATTTGAATTTTGAAAAAAAGTTTATTTTTTTTTTTAATTTGAATTTTGAAAAAAAGTTTAATTTATTTTTTTTTAATTTTTTCTAAAAATTTCTTAAATAATTAAAAATCGTTATGAGTTGAAAAATAATTAACAAAAAAAACAACAGAAAATAATTTAAAAAAAAATAATAATTAAAAACAAATTAAAACCTTTTTTGAAAACTTTCTATTAATTTTTCAAAAAAACTTTTTAATTTCTTTTTCACTTTTAAACTTTTTTTCAAAATTATTTTTGTTTTGTTTTCTTTTCAAAAATTATTTTTAATTAATATTTTAGAAATTTTTGAAAAAATAATTTCAATATAATACAAACCATTAATTTCAAAGTAATTCTTTTGAGCAAAATATTTTTATTTTTGTTCTAAATTCTTAATCGAAACAAAAACTGCCAAATATTCCACGGCTAAATTTACATTAGTTTAATTTCCTACCGGGTCACATGACATGCTTCTGCTAGTATTCACGTAATTCTTGCCCATAATCATAAATCTTGCGTTTCGTCAGCCTGTTGCTTGGTTGGCTATCTTATGTAAATGCTGACAGCGTTCGTTAAAGCTAATAACTTCTGGCAAAGCACAACTTTCACATGCTACTATGAGCATGTCCTCCATTTTGTTTGAATGTGTACAGTGCTAGCAGTGCTTTAGGCGATGAGGGTCAATGTCGTTGAATGTTCAGTAAGAGAAAAAATAATGCAAATATTTTCTTAATACAAATTCATCATTTATGCACAGGACTGTGTAGGATTAAAGGACTTTTCTTTATGCTAACTAAAATCTACGGGAGTGTTTGAGAAATCGAGTTTAATATTTTACAAGAAGACAAGCATTTTTAGGGCAGAGTTTTAATAGATTAGAAAACATACTGACTTGAAACTTTCCAGCACGTTTTGATTATAAGTAACGCAGGGATACCACAAAGGTATAATATTTTGTTAAAGAATAAATTATAACGTTCCTTTTGGTTGATGCGCTTCACAATAACTTTGATCCCTTAATAGAACTAACTTTCGATCGTTCAGTTTGTATGTCAGCTATATGATATAGTTGTAAGTCTGGAGAATATCGGACCTACCTACTATCCAGATCCCGTTCTGAAATTTCGACCAATATTGAGACATGCTTTAAATGGTGTTTTTTAGATATATGGTTCTCAAGAGAATATAAAACGCTTCTTAATTTACCTAGAAACCAACCAAACCAATTTGAGATACTTCCATCCGGACAACATGACCTAGCCATCGCAGCTGTTGTCTCTTGATTCTTTATCTATGTATGTCTATGTTTCCTTATATCTCGTACAGGTCATTGTTCCACCGACTGTGGTACTCGCCGTTGCCAATACACAAAGGACCACGAGTATAAATCTTCCGAAAAACATTTCTCTCGAACACTTCTAAAGCCGACTCATCATATGTTGTCATTGTCCATGCCTCCGCACCGTTAGCTGGGCGGGGATGATCAGTGACTTGTAGAGTTTGGACTTTCTTAGTTGAGGGAGGACTCTCAATTGCTTACTCAGTCCAGTTGATACGAATGAATCTGCATTGGATTTCAAGGCTAAATGTAGTATAGTTGGAGTGTAATGGAGTACAGTTATGCTTCATGATAAGCAGTTATAGTTGTACGTCCTGGAAACGTGAGTAGCAATCCGTGTGGCACCTCAGCTCACGGCTAAAAGAGAGGAAGCCTAAGCGGAGTCTCTCCGATAATGATTTTAGGATCCAAGGTGTACTTTAAGCCAAAACAAAAGTGACTTCTAGAAAATCAGTGGCTGGCCTAACACCTTAGACTGGTAATTTCTGCATATCATATCCAATGTAATATTTGACGTATTTTCTGACCCGTAACTGTCTTTAACACGGCAAGATTTCTATGTGATTTCTATTTTCTATGAACATGTGATAACACAACACTCCTGTGTACCGAAATTCCCCAAAAACGCGCTCTAAGACGAGGTACAAACTTAGTCACATGAAACGATATCGACTAGTATCCACAAGTCAATTGAATTAATTGCCGACCCACTCCATATTAGAGAAGAAATTTCTAAAATATCTAATATCTAAATATCTACCAAAAATTAAAACAAATCGAGATGGTAGCATTAGATCGAAATACTCCCTTGTGGACCCATAGATTCGCCGCTGAACACATTTGGGTGTTTTGTTCCACAGAAATGATTTAGTCTCCAAAAAGCTTCAGAGGACGCAAAGCATAACCGTGATTTCGAAGAAAAATGTAAGACTGTACATTTGAACAACGTTAGGCATCTGGCAAACTTCTCTACAAAATCGCGGTTATGCTTGCGTCCTCTGAATCCTTTCAGTAGGACTTGCTATATATTTCGTAATCACAATATTCTACTGTTACAAAAGAATTCTCGAACTCTTTCTAACAAATCTTTACTAACTAGACTAATTTAAAGTAGTTGCAAAACACAAGGAGTCAAAGCCGAACAGGAAAATAATAAAGTCGCAAGCCTTTGACAAAATATTTTGTCAACAAAACAAAGCTTCCACGTCTTCACAACTATTTTTCAGTGCTTTTTCTACACTTTTCGCACATGCCACACCATTCATAATTGGCAATTAGTAGCAATTAGTTGTTTTCAAAATTAAAAAACTTCCGCCGCCAAATAGCAACTTCTTCGCCTAATTAGCACTTGTGTACGCCGTCTTTGCCCACGGCTCAGCCATTAACTGCTGTGCAACTCCTCGACTTCCTTCTTCCCTACTACTATTTAATTTTTAATTTCTATTCTACTGCTACTTTTTTGCGCACAACTGCACCGGCAACAAACTGGCAACTTCCGCTGTGCAATTTGCAATTTGCTTTCGCATAATTATGAGCAATCAGCACCTTGACTGCGCGACCACAAAGAGCGAGCGTCGATTGCCAAAGAAAGTGCAAAGCAGAAGGGCACAGCAACAACAACAACATGCTTTTAAAAACAAAAGTACCAAGTGAGCTGGAGATGTCAAATGCCTCTGTGCAGCGAGTGACAAGTCAAAGCCAGCGCGAACAACTCGCAAACGCAACTTTGGCTACATTAGATAGTAGACGCTTAGTTGGTGTTTAAGGCCCCAGTGTTGCCAAGGTAATGGCAAAAAGGAGTGGCAAAAGTACGCAAGTAAAGTCGCTCAAAGTCAAAAGGCATAGTGGCTGTGAATGCAAAAAAGTGAAAAGTCAAAAAGTTCAGCGTCAAATTAAGTGCTGCCGCTGCTATGACTATTGTTTATTGTTGGTGTTGTTGTTGTTTTTCTTGTTCTCGAGTGCACTTCAAGCAATTATAATTAGAAGTTGACGAGCAGAAAATGGCAACAAATGAAACAATGCAGCGACAGTAACTAAAATAAATGCAGTGCCATTTGGAAGTTGTCGCTAAGATGCTGACGAAACTCGCTTTCACACACACACACGCGCGTGTTTACATTACACATACAAATGCAAGTGAAAATGCTTAGCGCCGAGTTGCAAAGAAGTCTCAAGCGAAGTTAATTTGTTTATGAGCAGACAGCTACATGTATCTCGCTATTGGTGTTGGTGTTGTTTGTGTTGTTGTTGTGGTTATTGCTGATTTTTTGCACGCGTTCATTGGCAATGCAAAAATTTCATGCATTTTATATGATTTTTTCTTAATTTTTTGATGATAAAAGTGCGTCATTATGAAAACAGATTTCTTCTGCGCGTAAAATAATTAATTGAGAGCGCAATAAATAAAGAAGAGAAGAAAGCAGACGGGATGCCGATAATGCCAAAAGTAATAAATTTCAAAGGCAAACAGCATTAATTTTGACGCCGCGCGCATTTGTGTTTTATACACACTGGAAAGCCTGCAAATACGCACAAATATATATTTTATATACATATGTATAAATTCACATACAAATACAATTAAGAATATATGTATGTGCACGTGTGGGTATAATAGCCCCAGAGCGCGCGAATCGATGATTAAATTAATCAATGCAGGCATCAAGTAAGTGAAGGCGATATGGAGTGAGTGACAGATAATGAGGCTTTGAGCTAAACAAGTCAATAAGCTGCAAAGCGGAATACATTAGCTATAATCTTAATAATTAATTAGACGCTTAGGTGGCGAAATGGTGAATAGACAAACAAAGTATGCGACCAAAATATATGCAACAGGCGCCACGAATAATATGTACATGACTTGGCGCATTTTACGTCGAGATCTTAAATTTTCTTTCCAAGCAACAACGCTTCGCTCTATGGGCTCTTGAAAAGTTCCAAGAAGATTCGACGTTTTAGAGCCAAATTTTGTTCAACGATGAGGCTCGTTTCTGGCTCAATGTGTATGCAAATAAACAAAATTGCCGCATTTGAGACATAGAGAAACCTGAAGAGATTCAATAACTGCCATTTCATGCAGAAAAACAAACGGTTTGGTGTTTAAATCAGGCCGTGGAGCAAACCATCATGCATGTCATACGCCAGTTGTTAGTCGAAATGTTCGAACGATCCATCGAAAATTGGATGGACCACCTGAGACGCAGCCGCGTCCAAAAATTTTAATGAGAAATTATTCAAAAAATAGATGAAAAAGAATGTTCTTTCGATTGATAATAAACATTCCCCCATTTGAAGTTTCCGTGTTTTTTCTTTAGATAATTACGAAACCTCGAAATGTATATATTCCCTATAGAATATTATAAAGGAGCTAATTATCGAAGAATTGATTTTCTTTAACTCAATTGTTCGTTGATTTTATATATTTAGCGAAAAGGAGTCAGTTCCAGAGGCTCAAACCCTAAAAACAGCGATAAAGTGACGCAAACTTTTGGTTGAATGGTACCTTAATAAACAAAATTGTCGAATTGGAGTGAAGATAATCTACCAGCCATTGTAGAAACGACACTACATCGTCTCTAAATCACTATTGAGTTTACTTTATGTAAAAAGAGAAAAGTTGTTCCATATACATTCCTTCAAGAATGAATCCGGCTTGATTGTTACAACTTCAACTTCATAGAACTATGATTAATGGCTTTTTCGTGTTTGAATTGGAGGATGTTGATGTGGACGACCTTTAGACTATATTTGAGAATCTATGCGAAGTTGCTTGGCTATGTAGATAGGCCTGATCAACACCTTGGTACATGCATTATTACTGACTTAAGCCCTAATCGATGCTATACTCGTAAGTGTTTGCAAATTCGGCCTCTCATCGGAAATGTTTTCAAGTGTTATCTCAATCCAAACATTTTTATAACCTAACATCAAACTGAATCTTGAAATACCCAAAGGTTTGTCAGTATCGACAAGAGCCTCTTCGAGCCGTTCAATACCAAGCGATGCGTCAGACAGGGCGAATCCCCTTTCGTGTGACTTCTTCAATCTGCTTTTGGACAAAATAATTCGAGCTGCAGAATAAAACCGAGAAAGTACTATCGGCGTACGCCGATGATATTGATATCATTGGCCTCAATATCCGCGCCGTTAGCTCTGCTTTCTCCACACTGAATAAAGAAGCAAAGCAGATGGTTCTGGTAGTAAACGGGGGCAAGACGAAACAGTCGTCGCAAAAGTAAAGCCCTCTCTCAACGAAAAAAGACCAAACTCTACAAGTCACTCATCATTCCTTTCCGGGTATACGGTTTGGAGGCATGGACAATGAGTCTGCTTTGGGAGTGTTCGAGAGTAAGGTTTTGCGGCAGATTTATAGTCCTCTGTGCATTGGCAACGGCGAGTACCATAGTTGATGGAACGATGAGCTGTACGAGATATACGGCGACATTGATATAGTTCAGCGGTTCAAAAGACAGCCGCTGCGATGGCTAGGTCATGTCCGGTGTGTTTTACGTGGGTACCTGTTGACGACAGCATTACTCCACAGGCTAGGTCATGTTGTCCGGATGGAAAAGAACACACCAGCTTTGAAAGTTTTCGATTCAGTACCCGTCGGAGGATCAGAGGAAGAAAGATGACCTCCACGCCATAGATGGATTAGGTGGAGAAGAACCTGGCTGTACTTGATTTCTTGAAACTGTTGCCAAACATATACTAACTGACATATTGAGATGAAACTTGTCACGAATCTAAGAAATCTAGGAAAATAATATTTATCGATTCGATATATGGATCAAGCCCGGTTAAATTTGTTCTTGAGTCGAGAGATTTTCACTAAAAGAAACAATTTCACCTCCTTTTCCTAATTCTTGCAAACAGTCAAATTTATGACTGTTTTAATAACTATAGGCGACTACAAAAATGTACTGCGGAGAGATCATTTGAACTTTCTTTTTCTAGTGATGGTAATGAAATTAAAGAAAAATCAAAGCACAATAAAAAAGCCTCATTAATGATTGTAAAAAAACTCTAATCGTTTGTTATTGAAAAATTCACTCTACGTCCTATTTAATGGAGAACAGGCAATCTCTGAGATTGAAGTTTTTAATACGCTCGAGTAAAGTTTTTTATCCATCAAATCATTCATTTTCCAGCGCTGTCAAGTGCAATAGCACGTTCCGCAAATGCAACGGCACACAGCTGTCAGTCAATTGTCAATATAAAACTTTAGCGACATAACGGCATATCGCGCATTGCACGGTAAATGGCCGCTGCCAATATCAATTAAGGCCTATAAACGAGCATTTGCTAAATAGTCTAGTTGAAGTGCGGAATATAACTTTTTTGCACAGCAAACCGAGTGATGAGTGAAATTTGTTGCCATATAGTTTTCCGTGTGTATGTGTATGTATTATCAGTTTTTACTGCTTTACCTGTTTATTCGAACGGCTATAGCAGATACGACATAGCAACACCTGGCCAGTTTTTATTATGTATCTATAGCGACCTTGCCCTGTGAACTCAAAGTTGCTCTCTGGTAACAATTCCCTTTACTCGCTTTGTCTGTGAGACTAACTTTTAATCATTATTTAACTGAAAAAAGCATTGTTTGATATGCGATTGGTAAATGACGAAAGCTCTTCAGGAACGTAAAAAACCAAATTGTTTGATGTAAGTAGAAAATGTTGGAATATTGCTTGCAGAAAACGTATTTTAACTGGTTTAATTGTTTCTGAGGAAATTTCGATTGGCGCTGTTGGGACATGTTTATAAAATTTTCCATAGGAAAGCTGGAGCTGTGAATGTACGCTGTTAACTTTCAGAAAGCAAGGATTCCGACACATATAAAGACTTGTTAAAAAATCCGATATTTATGCGTGAGTATTTTTGATAGAGAATTATGGTTTTTCGCCTAAATTCGGGTATAACCGAACATTTTATACTCTTGCGAGTTATCAGACCCAACACTCGGTACAAACGTCAACTAGAGAATCAGAATCTAATCAATTATATATAAATTTTGGACAAAAAGTACCCGGAAACAGTAAATAAACGCAAAATATTTAATACGAGGTTTGACAATTAAGTAATGAGACTGATTTTATTGCAGATTTACCACCTGTACCTCGGGATGCACTTAGACAAAGACTAACCTGACAGCAACTCATAGAAACCAAACGGGGTCCTAAATCGAAATTTAGTCTTAAAAACAAGAAATTTTAAAACCGATTTAGACATATGGAATACAAATCCGGCGAACAGAAAGTAAAACGAGCATGGAACTAATTCAAAGACATCAGTTGAAAGCACTCAGGTTGATCGCAAATGCTCCATGGTACATGAAATATATTAACTTACACAAGTACCTTGAAATAGATTTGGTAAAGCTGATTGAAGCGAGTGGTTACGTTCACGATTTGAAGGCTGTAACCCAACAACAATTTTAGATATGCTCTTAAAAATTTAATATCTGGTGCATAAAAGTATAAACTATCGATTAATGAACAAAGGTGTTACCGTTGAAGGATAAATTAAAAAAAAAATATTTTCTGAAATCAGGTCTGTCATAATTTTTTCAGAAAATTGTTTGTATAAAAAGAGCTCAGCAGATTGCCTAATAAAATTATGTGCTTAGATTTGTTAATCATAGTTAAGATAGAGAACAATATCTGTTCTTATATTTCCATTTAACGAAAATGGCTTTAAGTTCCTTTCTAAGCACCAAAACAAAAGTTCTCTCAGTACACTTACCCACATGCGATCATCTCACTCCAGTCCTGTAGCTTAATTCATCAACACAAAATTTCTCACACCAAAAAGGAGAACACAAGCATCGCACTTTTATTTGAGCATTAGTATGAGTATGGACAAACATACATACACATACAGTTACACACATTTGTAGGCAAACGAGTTCAAGCAATATTGCATTTGGAAAAATTGGCAAAGCCAGCCAGCAACTGAAACCAGTGAAATAAAGAGAAATAACCAAACAACAAAAACAAAATTCAATTGTGGCCGAGTGAAAAGAAAGCGCCTCATTTTGTTGGCAAGCGAGCAATGGTATAGGAAATTGTTTGTGGCATATTTGGTAAGGCGAAAAGCAGCAAAGTGAAATACTCGGCATTGTGGCATTGTGTGTGTGGTGAGGTAGTTAAATTGAAAAAGTTTGATATTTGTTTGTTGCGGAGAGTCGTGTACATGAAGTGGAGTAACAAATACAGTTGAAATGGCTAAATTGAAAAATGCATTCAAAATAGTCATTTGAAGCGGTGGAAAGAGCCGCAATGAACTCGGTGCTTTCGCTAATAAATTTAGAAAAAAAAAAAAATTAAAAAAAATAGTAAAAAATTTGGATAAAATGTGAAAAAAAATTTAAAGAAAAAGTAATATTTAATGATGTTTGTGTCGCATTAAATTTTCGAAATATGCAGAAAATTAAAAAAAAAATTTTAGCAGTGGTTTTGGAAATTTTTTACAGCGCCTGAGCTGTAAAAGTTTTTGAGGTTATTTTCGAAGTTTTGCCTACAAACAAACTATTTATTTAGAGCTTCTATTCCAAAAATGCTACTCAATACTTTCTTATCAATTTTAATAATTATTAATTTACACTTTTGTGCGTTGAATTTTGTTGCAAGCTGCAACTTTTAGCGCTTCTTGCCTTTACTGTGCCGAATTTTGCAAAATACATCGAAGAATTAATTAGTACCTTCGAAAGTTCTGCTGCAGTTTTGTATACCAATATGGAAGATTTAATATTTGCATCTCAACATAGTGCACACACACACAGGCACACATGCATAAAACGCATGCATTACTCGCTCGCAAAAATGTTACTCATACGCCCAAGCCTCAAAACGGCACAGGCATAATGTAGTTTTGGCATAGCACAACGGCATGCCGTAATGGAGGCATTAAAAATTCCAGTGCAAAATAAGTTCTATGCAGCACTGAAAGTTTTCCCTGAAAATTACTACAAAATGCATCTGTTGACGCAGCTGTTGCAGGCTCAGACAGCAGTTACTCGAATAGGCACTTACAGTGTTTGCTACCACCAAATATCTATTACATTTGATAATGCTTTAAAGTATGCGCAAATACAGCTACATCTAGGTATGTGTTTTGTATATGTATCGAAATTTTGCTATAATTATTTTAGCTCACACTCATACCTCCAAATGCTTAAGTGCAAGTGCATGCAGCAGGTAAGGCAGATGGCAGTAGAATGAAGAGCATACAATAGGTTGCTCAACAACTACGGCGGCCCGTTATGAATAGTTGGCAAGAAAAACTCCATAATAGCATTTTGTTTTAAACTATTTATGAAGGGTTTAAAATTACGGAAATTTTATGGAATTTATTTTTTGGTATTAATTTAATATGAAAGTCGTAAAAAGTTTTTGCAGGGAAGATAACAATAGGAAAAAAGCTTAGTAATTTGATGAGCAGCTTAAATAAGAGAATAACGATTGTATGGCTTTAAGAATAAAGTAAGCAAGAAAAGTCGTTAATTCACTTCACAAATAAAAAGCTTTTTATACAAGAACTTGATTTTGTCTTATCAGTTTGTATGACAGCTATATGATACAAGTATATTATGGTCTTATCTAAAAAAGTTGTTCGGCAACAATAACGTTGGCTTTGGCAATAATCAGTGCCGTATTTCAGTGCCTGATTTCTTGTCAATTAAAAAAGTTTTCCTTACAAGGACTTAATTTTGATTGAACAATTTGTATGGCAGCTATATGCTATAATAGTGCAATCGGAACAATTTAATTCAAGAATTGTACCGTTGTCTTTGATTATGATCTCTACCAAATTTTATGAATATCTCACCTCAAATAAAAAAGTTATATATACATGGACATTATTCTGTACGTTCAGTTGGTATGGCAGCTATATGATATAGTAGTCCGATATCAGTAGTTAAGATAAATGAACAGCTTTTCAGGAAGAAAAGGACGTGTGCAGCATTTCAGATCGATATCTCAAGAACTGAAGTGCTGGTGAACATAGGCAAATCAGTTCAGATCGTTACGTTGATCATTTATATAAATATATATTAAAGGGTATCTGCCGCTTTCTTCTGGGCTTATAAAACTATCACTGTGTTAGAAATAACACAAAGAAATATTCAAGTTAACTTCAATCGTCATGTCAAGCATGTTTCAGTTTCAATTTGTAACTAATCTTCTGTTAGTATGCTCTTAGCTACTTCACATGCATTGCTACAAATCTGGAAAAGTTTAGAAACAATTCGTCAATTATATTTCGGTTATATTAGCTATGTATACGTATTAATACTAAAAATAGCCACATTAATCAATAATAAATGCGCCAGCGATCAATACAAACAATAAATAAAAGTAAAAGTACGAAACTTCATTTAATTTAACAAAAAAAAGTGCACACTTGTATTTGATAAGTGACTATTATGTGAATCAAATGGACTTTTACAGCCATTTGCAAGTAATCGAACAAAATGTTACTCATACGCCCCGCCACTAAAGCCTTTTGTCTATTTATTGTACATATATATATGTACGTATGTATGGCGTACGCAATCAATGAAATGAAATTAGCTGATTTGTCGGTCGTTAAAATATTCGGGCATATTTGCTGGCCATGTGCACTTAATAATAAATAGCCTGTGGTGGGAACTAAATGGAATTATCTGCCACATAATATGTACAAGCCCACATGTGGTACCGGCGCGCCTGATTAAATTCGTGTATAATCGATACACGTACTATGGCTCATAAATACCTACACGGCATACGTTGGTGCAGCTGTTATGGCTGGATATATTATTTGCTGCCCATTTGGTTCAATAGTAATAATTTCCCAAATCTACTTTTATGCCAATCTATTTATATTATAATATACCATAAGCTGGATATACAAATGGGGTATTATGTAGTAAAAAAGTATTGTGGTATTGTTTTATGCGGATATAGTTTGCAATAGCAATACACAATTGTGTACATATGTATACACATAGCACAATATTCGAGATTTTTATCGTGGTATAACCTTGATTCAACTAAACTCAAGGCAGAAACATTGGTTCGTTCAAAAGGGCTCTGATGCTTCAATCTAGTTTTAGGTTTACTGCAATAGCTGAGATTTTCTGCTTGAATGTAGCAAATTAAGGAAAATGTAAACTAAAACTTAAACTTGAACGTGAATTTGAACTTGAACTTAAACTTAAACTTAAACCTAAACTTAAACTTAAACTCGTCTAAGTATCTAGCAAGGTGGTTTTTTGTTGGATCCATAAGGTAGTATTCAACGGGAGAGCGCTAGTAGGGGCTTGTGGATTAAAATTTTTCTCTGGTAACTTCAGGTTCTTGATTTCCTTTTGTCGGTACAGAGACCTATTTTCTCTGATGTAAATGAGCACCCAGTGAATTTTAAGTCATCAATACTTTAAGTAAGAACTCTGCCTGATCTTTCAGCTGTAGCCAACGAGTTGGAAAATCTATTCCACCTTAATCAAATCGGTTAGACGGCTTATTCGCAATTCGATCCCACCAACAGTACACTAGTGTTATTGAGTATTGTTGAGCGCCGTCATTGAGCTAACGGTGATATATGTGCATACATATACATGTCAACGGCACAGGTGGTTCTGGTTGTACAGTTGGCGAATAAATTTACATTCAATCTAACTTTGTTGGCACATAAATTGGCTTAAACGATATTGGTTAGTCGACAAGCGCACTCAATTGCCGAGCAGAAATATATGACTACGGGGCAGTACTCAGCCAATACAAGCAAGATATATACACATACATTTATACGCAGAGAGAGAAAAAAGAAAAATAAATAGAATAGACTGTGTGACTGCAACTACTATACTATAGATATGTAAGGATATACGTTGTACAAACACACATATGTGAGTGTGTGTGTGTGTAAATTTGTGTATGTGATTTTAGAGGAAAATATTTGCTTCAATACCGTTATGCATGTGTGCCGCTCCTCACATGCCGTGTGAGCGCAACAGTTGCTAAACAAAATAAAATCAGCTGACAAGTAGTTCCGTTATATTTACGCTGTACATATAGTATATTCACAAGGCTTTATGCAGCGCGCTTTCCTTACTCTGCTTTCCTTATGAGAAGCTGCTGCTCTTCAGCATAGATGCTTGACAACTCCATTTCGTTAAAAGTATGTACGTGTGAGTGAGTATTATGAGATGCACTGTTTACACAGTAGCCTGTATGTCTGTATGGGTGTGTGTTGGTACATTTATTCAAAAAAACGGCTAGCAAAATACAGCGCGGACTGCCAAGGCAGCGCAAAGCTTGGAAAGCATAGTTACGACCACGAATTACGAGTATATACCGAGTCAGATGTATGTAACTGTGTAAGGAGTAGATCCAGCCTCTGCATATGTGTTGTTGGTGTTGTAATGGCGCACAATTCAATTTGCGGAAGCGCTTGAAGCTTAGTCAAGCAGGAAAATGACTTTTTCGCCAAAGTTGCGGGCACAAATCAATTATAATGTTCCCAAGCAAAGCGAAAAGCGCCAAAAAGAAAGTGGAAATAGAATTTGAAATACACTGCATTTGCAAAGTATAACAACAATTTGTAAGTATGTATGGCATTTAATGGTGTGAACTGGGAATTACTGTGAATTGAGTGTCACAAGCTGCGGCTTTGAGCTGAGCGTGTCAAAAATGGAATGTCTATGCAGATATGCACACTTACTACATATGTACTGAATATATAATATTCATAATACAATGTTTTGGAAGCGCAAAGAAATGTATGCGTGATTTGTGTGCGACAGAAACGGTGTTTAAAAGTTTGCCGCGAAATTGGCGGTTTTAAATGTTTTGGCGGAATTGCGAAAGTTTTGCCTCACAATAAAAGAAAAATGTGAGACAAATTTTCTGCTGTGCCAGTCATATGCATTTGCATATGTTTAATAACAATTTTAATATAATAAAATAATAAATAAAATAATATAATAAAAATAAATATAATATTTTGTTTTAAGTTTTGTTACTTCAATATTTTTTTTTTTTTGAAAAACTTGTTTCCAGCTTCTTAAAAGTCAATTAATTTGTAATGAGTTGACGCTTTACGCTTGAGTGCAGTCACTTAAGGTGATGAATACATTCAGTTTTATAGAAGGAAGCCTAAACTGTTAAAATATAAAATTTCTACCGAAAGGAAATTGTTTTTATTAGAAAAATAATGGAAGCTTGATGGCCGCAGTTCGAAAATTTCATACAAAATCTGGTCTTAAAGGAATAAGTTTTTAACTTCGTCCATTTTAAAAAGATTCTGAAATGGCGGCAAACTTAAGGCTTGCGCTAATTTTTCAACACCCTGCATATGATTCACATTCGGTTGTTTTAGAGAGGTGGTTAGTATAGTGGATCTCAGTATCCCACTGCTCCTACGAAAGACGGTTGCGTATTCCTCAACATGACCATATTTTTTTGTTGTTTTCTCTTGTTGTTCTTTCTGTTGCTGTTTTCGTTGTGGTTGTGATATGTTCATTTTTTCCAAAGGATCTCCGCTTCAACTCGCTATCTCCACAAGTTGTAACAGTTGGCCTATATGAACCCCATGGTTATCTATGCAAGCAGGTAGGCCACATGAGAGTTGATACAAGTCCTTCTCTTGAAGACCTGCCAAGGTCTTAAGTAGACAGAGATGATAACAGTATTTGGCTTCCAGCCATTTCTGTGAGATGTCATTCTTACCTACTGAAGTGAGAAAATGCTGCTCTCACCAGCCCTTTGCCAAAGTTATTCCGTTGCAGGTTTTCTTTACACGATAATCAGAAGATCCCAGGGTTTTCGGTGGCATCTGTGCACATTGGGTGCATCGATTTGTTGCCTTCCTCTCGTGGATAGTTTCTCCCTTAGTGCAACCACGTTGCGGGTTGGGGACGCTTATGTTAAGGGTGCATCTGTTTGCCTTTCGTTAGACACATCAGGCATTTGTAGCCAAGCCCACCTCTTCTGCATCCAGCTAACCTACTTAGTGTTACACAAAATTGCCATTGAAATAAGTCCTTTTTTGACCAAAAATTGTCCAAATCGCACAAACCTTTTCAAGCCCCTAGGTACCGAATATATGGACCCCAGTATCTATAATTGACATTTCATCCATAGCCCATATATACCTAATATAAAGACTTTCGAACTACCGGGTGACTTTATACCGTATATATCGGCCAATATGTGAGTTATCTTAATAAAATTGAGAAAGCAGGTTTTCTTATAACGGTGCATATTTGTGCTTTATATGAATAAAATTGGGTAAATATTTGCCCTAGATCGCATATACTAACAACCTTATATACCTGAAGGTATTACCACGGCTGTAATCTTTCAAGCTGTAAGAGTATGAAATGTTCGGTTACACCCGAACTTAGTTCTTCTTTACTTCTTATACATATATTGGTTCAATGAACTCATGACGCATTCTCCAGAAAAGAGTTTTCTATTTCGGAAACGTAAAAAGGTCACAGGGACCCAAATCTGGCAAACATGGTTTCTAAGCGATGACTCCCGTTTCGCGTTTGGCCAAAAAAGTCGATCAAAATCATGCCAGAATATATCGGCGCATATTTATAGGTAGGAGTATTGCACACTTCAAAACATTAACCAAAAAAGTGAAATAGATCTATAAGAGATTTTGAGATTCTGCACTATCTGTATGATGCCAACACAATGTGCGAATGCATAGCCATGACTTCATTAAAACAGCAAAAATTCAAGCAAACCCGTTGTTAAGTTTTTTTCAGTGTTGAAAATCATACAAACCTTTCGCGCCGTAAACAACGTTTTTTTTTCTATTTACCTATCCTACACGTGTCTCCCGCCAAAGCTGTAGTGTAATTACGTTTGTATTTATTTTTAAACGAAAACTCTTCATTTCTGAAACTACAAGTGTAATTACATTGCGTCATTAACCTGATAAATGAAATTAAAGCTGAAACAAAAACAACCAGCGACAAGTGCGCTTAAAGCAAAATGACAATAACAAAGTCCATTTAAGATAATTTATCTCGGCAATATAAACAAAATACGAAAATTACCTATAAAAATCTCATTTGAGATAAATAAAATAGGAGAATTATAGCTTAAAGCCGTTAGAATAAAATGCCATAGGACATATTCAAATTTATTATTAATGCAACAACAACACACACTCATACACACGCAGTCGCTCATATAAAATCGCATGAAAATGCAAAAATTATAAAGGAAAGAAAAATAAAAGCAGAAAAGAAGAATTTAAGAAGAAAGCAAATATGAATTCTCGAAGGAAAATAGCTAGCGGATGGCTGCAATAAATAATTTATGGCAACACAGACCGAATGGAGGCTAAAGAATGCCGAAGAATCTGAAGTAAAAGCAAAGTCGGCTGGACAAACGGAAATTGGGCATTTAATCACCGGCAGCGGCTTTTAATAACAAGTACACAACTTCAAATTAATGAATTGAGCGGATATTCATAGCTATGACGCACGCTCACACACACAGACAGATAAGCGACGGCCGGCATGCGGTGTGCGCTGATGATAATTTGTTTTTGATGAGCCTAATGCCAGCGCTGAGCGAGTCAGTAAGTCAGCGAGTGAGCGGCTCTGGCTCTAATCACTTTGCCCACTGTAGGAATTTTCTCAGAAAATTCTGCGTTAAATATGCAGAGGTATTTTGTGGGCAGCAATGCGTACATACCACGCCTCCCACCCGAAGTGCCGAAGTGTGGCCCGATCTACTTGCATAAATTATTTGCCCATTAATAGCAATTATAATTATTATCAAATATTTATGTGGCAACTGGTATGCGTATGTGTGTATGTGGAATGGGTTAACGGTTAAAAAAACTTAACCTCTTGGATTATTTAAATAACCACAAGCATTTGTCTGTTGTTGAAAAGTTTGCTTGATTAATTGCAATTATCAGAAAATTTGTTGTTGTTGTTGTTCCATTAAAGCTTTAGTCTGAGAAACTTGAAATTGAAATTCTCACCACACTTTTGCGTGCAGCACTGACCAACCGCAAGCGACAAGACCACAGACAAATTCGTAGAATAGTAAAATTAGTGTGAACAAGTTTTTGTGGAGCTCTTCAGGAATTCACAATGTCAAGAAACGAGGCAATTCAAGAACGGAAAAAAATTTAGCTCGATGGCACAGTTTAAGCTATATTTGAATATCTCCGAAATCAGTGAGAAATTTATATTCAAAATTTGGGTAGACCTGACATGAACAAGAAAACAGAGTTGAACAGAGAAGGTAAAATATTCTATAAAAGGGTACAGCTGCTGGCGTATGCCGATGATATTGATATCATTGGTCTAAACTTCTTCAGAATGGATAAGTAAGCAAAGCAAATGGGTCTGGTGGTGAACGAGGGCAGGACGAAATATCTTCTGTCATCAAACACACAGCATTTGAACTCCCATGTCACTGTTGATAGTCTTGGAACCAGCATTAACACCAACAACAACGTCAGCCTTGAAATCCAACGCAGAATAACCCTTACCAACAGGTGCCCCTTCGGACTGAGTACGATTTAAGAAGTAAAGTACTTTCTCGACGAATAAAAACCAAATTCTACAAGTCACTCACCACCTCGTCCTGAGTCGGCGTTATGGGTTTTCGATAGAAAGGTTCTGCGGAAGATTTCTGGTCCTTTTGCGCATTGTCAACGTTAAATACCGCAGTCGATGGAAGGATAACATTGACAAAGATCAGTGAATTAAGATACAGAGGCTATGCTGGCTAAATCATGCCGGCCGAATGAATGAAACTAATCCAGTTCTGAAAGTATTCGACATAGTACCCACCGGAAAACAGAGGAAGAGGAAGGCTTCCACTTCGTTAAAAAGATCAGGTAGATAAGGACCTGGCTACACTTGCAATCTCCAATTGGCGTCAAATAGCGACCAGAAAGAACGACTGGCTCGCTGTTGTAAGCTCGTCTGTAACCACGTAAACGATGTCTACGCCAATAAGGAAGAAGACCTGAATAAGGTTTATTTCTCATAGATGCTTAAAGTAAAAAAATATTAGAAGCATTCAACTAACTTGCCGTCTTATCATTTTAAGAAATATACCACCAGAGCCCGAATCTATGAACACAAGGGCACACCTTTTTTTCCTAGGAGCCATTTCGTGACAGTTCTTGAGCTTAGCAGACAAGTTAGATATGGAAGTAGTTGATACTACTACTGATCATGTACTCCCCGATAAGCTTTGAGCTCACTGTCAGCGGGATGTTGAAGTCAGTGAAGATTTCCTACTCTAAGTGCCATCGTAAACGTTGTACGTAATGCATTACTGTTGCCAATGAAGGCTGCTTGTTGAACACGTTCTACATAGATGTTTAGCGCGTGTTCTTTATCGTGCACCCTCTACCAGACAAATACACCATAGAACAATATTGGCTCAACTACGGTTCCGTAAAGCCAAAGTAAAACTTTTGGTGAGAGTCACCACCGCTTTTCAACTGCTCTTTTACAATAATATAGACCAAGCAATGTCTTTATCACTCTCACCACAATATTGGGATTCCATGATAGCTTTATGTCAAAGCTTAAGCTCTGGATTTTATACTCGCTGGTAAATAAATCCAGTTTTCAGTTTTATTTGGATTGACAGTTCGCTTTTTCCACCCAATTAGTTATCATGTTATTGTCTTTTGCTTCAAAATAAGCCTCAGACTTGGTGATTAACTCTTCAGTGGTGCATTTTTGTTTTCTGGCAAGCATTTCGTTGTGGTCTGAAACAAGTAAAAGGCTCTGAGGTTATCTTGAAGGAACTAAACGACATAACCAAAGATGATATACTGGTATCACTCTCTTAATGTCTACGTTCACAACAATCCATAGGTCATAGAAACCCTTGCTCCTAGCATATAGCGCAGTTTTGTTGGAACCACATATCGTCCACATCAACATTCTCCAATTCATTACTCATCTCCAAAGTATCATTAATCATGAGTCTATAGCATTCCCCAAGGACTGTAAAAAAATATTATAAATATTTCTTGTGGATGTACAGTTCCTCCAAATGCGACAATTTATTTTATTAACGTACCTGTTCAACCCAAAATGATTTTGACCGCTGAAAAATGTTCTTATGAAAATCGGTTTCGGTGGCTATCTCGTATTGGACACGTACACGGCGAACAAATATTCTTTCGCAAAATCTTCGATAAGGTGAATGGGCACAGCTGCAATGACGGATGGACTTATTTGGTCCCTCTTTGACACTTTCCTTCACAATATCTCCGAGGAAGCGTATTATTCAACGTGTTGCAAAACCGTTCCATGATTGCTCGAATTACCCCGCTAGGCGATTATGTCGACCGAATATTGGACGCAGCTCGCGGGGGAAACCATTTGCAATCGTTGTTCCAGAGTAAGTCTATTCATTAACGAGTGGGAAACTTAGCTTAGATTAAGATAGATTTCGAGAACTGCATTTAAACCCTCATAGAACGTCAAACCGCATTATAAATATGCTGTGAGTGTTGACTTCGATACAGGTTAGTTTAAGGTACGAATCCAAGTTTTTCAGCATTAGTCTCGCAAAAGTCAGATTTTACGTCGGATCACCTACATATTCCCAAACAAACCTACACTTGTTATCAAATGCCCTATATTTCCTTCCTTTTACTTTATCCAAAAAAGATAGTTGATACATTCAATTTAGGTAAGAGAAAGTATTTCTTCTAAGAAACTCTCAAAGCTGTCTGTCAAAAATTAAAATAATCTCCTTAAATTGAATTAACGCAGAACCAGAGGCAAACGCCACTCCTTTTCTTTCAAAGCTGCAACACGCTTTAACCGACTGCAAGTTTAATAAAGAACCTGGGAAAAAGCTGGCAGAGTTGGTGCAAACGAAGCGGTGGGGAGGGGGTGTGGGGAACGTGGCGGCGCATTAAGTGCGTTTTATGTGTTTCGCTTTGCTTTCCATTAACAAATTAAAAACCTGCAATGAAATGAACATGCGAAAGTGCTAAAAACAACACCGCCACCAACAGCAACAACAACAACAACAGAAATTAAAGCGCAAAGCAAAAACAAACGCCAGAACTTTGAGGCATTAAGTAAATATAAAAAATATACACACAGAAAGACAAAATAAAAAGGATTGCAATGACGGTTTAACTACTTTCTGTATTAACAGAGTTGTTGTTGTTGTTCCGGTTGTTGCTGTGGCTGTTGTCGTTTCTAATACCCTTGCCAGTCGCACTAGTCCCTCTTTAATTTGAATTGTTATTTTACAAAAATTGCGCGGCAAAAAAAAAAGCGCAGAACAAGAAGACACGGAGAAAATTGAAATCGCAACAATAAAAACTAAATGTGAAATAAACAGGTTTTATATGCGAGAAAAAGAACGAAAAAACAACTGGAGTACAGCAAAAAGAAGAAATTAGCGTTTGGAAGAAGAAACATTTGAAAAACATGGCTTTAACTCAACACTCTCGCATTCATTTACTGATTTGGCTTGCCTCTGCTCTTTCTTGCCTTCTTTTTTCTTGCGTGTATGTGTGTGTGTGTGTGTGTGTGTCTGTGTGCTTGCAGAAAACTTCAGCGCCTCAGTTGTGTGTTGCCTGTTGCCGCAATTTCACGTAGTTTTTTCCTATTTGTTTTTGTCGTTGTTGTTTT
This sequence comes from Bactrocera dorsalis, assembly GCF_023373825.1. Lineage (NCBI taxonomy): Eukaryota > Metazoa > Arthropoda > Insecta > Diptera > Tephritidae > Bactrocera > Bactrocera dorsalis. The sequence continues at coordinate 33,288,921 of NC_064304.1, read as the reverse complement.
TCTGCTTCGCCCACCCGCATATTTGTATTTTGCCTTTCGCCTTGGCTTCAAATTAACGGCAGCAACATAATAGTATATGGCGGATGCGAGTTGTAGCGGTTGCATTTGCAATTTCACTCGCTACTGCAAATATGCTGCTTGCCAGCACAACAATAGCAACAAGCGCAGTTAGCGTAAAGACAACAACGACAGCGGCAATGGTTGAAATTAAGGAAACAACCGTATCGAAACTGTTGCTGCGTCTGAGCGATACATGCATGGCTGCATATACACATAAATACACAGGCATAAACATATACACACATACACATATACAGACATACATATAAAGCTTGTGATTGAGTTTCCGCAAACCTTGGCTTGTCTTGCATACCGTTAGTTTCTGTGCGCCACCAAGCGCTGCGGTGTAAAAGCATAGCCTCGAGTCATACGAGTGTGTACTTCTTGTTCACAAACATATACATACATACATCTGTATAGTATATCATATGTATAGACGAAATCCGTGCATAAAGGAGTCATTTAACTATATAGGTGTGGTTGAGATGTGTGGTTCTGGCCATCAAGCCGGCATGTGCAAGTCAAACACTGAAAGCTGTGTAACAATCAGCAAGAAGTTATTACTTCAAAAAAGCACAGATAAGCTAAATTAAGCACTACAAAATGGGATCTCTCAATTTTTAAGGGCTTTTTAATTTTTGTTTGTTTTATGAAATCAATGCTTACGATGTTGTTTTCTGGAATACGCTCAGATCACTCTAAATGCCGACAAAGGTTCCCAAATATAGTGCAGATTTCTTGAGACTTAAGGATTGGAAAATGAAAATCAGAAAGTAGCCACCACCTAACATGAATATTTGGCAACTACTCAGTTGTTCGTTAGCACCATCCCAGCTTAAAGGAAGGTGTACTTACAAATAAAACAAAAGCATATAAACTTTGAATGTGCCGAAGCCTGGCAGGTACAAGGGTATGAAAATATATATTTTTTGATCAATTAGTTTGTACGGAAGTAATATGCTATAGTGTTCCGATTTGTAAAATATGTTCGGAGACTTTAGATATGCCTGAGATAATAAGGTATGGAAACCTTTGAAGACCATAAATCTACCACAGATCTCTTTTCTGGAAAATTCGTAACGGCGACTCATCAGATGTTGTCATCATCCAAGCCTCTGCACCGTATAGTAGGACGGCGATGATGAGTGACTTGTAGGATTTGGTATTTGTTCGTCGAGAGAGGACTTTACTTCGCCATTGCCTACTAAGTCCAAACTAGCACCCGTTGGCAAGAGCTATTCTGCGTTGGATTTCGAAGCTGACGTTGTTGTTGGTGTTAATGCTTGTTCCAAGATAGATTTATCTACGACTTCGAAGTTAAGACTAACAACAGCGACTGTTTGTTTGATGACAGTTGATATATCGTCTTGTCCTCGTTCACAACCAGACCTATACGCCTTGCTTCCCTATCCATTCTGGAGACAGTCCCTTTTCTTGCTATCAAAAGCAGCTCTCAAATTGACGAAGTGGTGGTGTGTGTCGTGCCTCTTTTTACGGGACTTTGGTGCGTGGTGAAAATCTGGTCAGTTGTTGATTTTTCAGGCCTAAAGCCACACTGATAAGGTCCAATCATTTTGTTGACGGTGGATGCGATGTTGAGGAAGTTTAGCCCACGGTAGTTGACGCAAATTGTGGGGTATCTCTTTTTGTGGATAGAGGAGAGCACATTTCATTTATAATCATCCGACCATATTCCACAAATAAGCTGACGAATGCTACTTATCTGTTCTTCGCCGACGTATTTTAATAGCTCGGCCGGCAATACATTGACCCCCGCCGTTTTGTTGTTCTTCAGGCGAGTAATTGCTATTCGAACTTTTTCATGATCGGACGATGGACGGTTATTTCGCATTTTCATTTTAACACGCCTTTAAACGGATTTTTTTGGCTACCCAGAGCATACTTGGTCTAAGAACGGACGTCATGTGCTGCTTGAGGCATATGTAAGAGAATAGTTTCTGGCCACTCCTTAGCGAATGGCGCTCAGAGAGCTTTCTTTACTTGCGTGAACTTCTACACATGGCTCCATTCTCCAAACTAAGTTGAAGAAATAAGTATAAGCGAATATCTTTTGCAAGTAATTCGAACCTAAACAGGAGACTTCTTTGTATCTTCTATGCTTTTCTATGCGTCATAGAAAAGTAAAAGCAGTAATAGTTAGCACAGTTGTAACCTTTAGAACTACATGCAAGTAATTCTTCCTTTGCCTTGGATGCAATAGTATCTACAATGGTTTCAATAACCAAACGAATTTTCGAGTCTCACTCCTTTGAGCGATATTTAACTGCCGAAGTGTACTTTAAACCGCCAGCGAATGTTTGATGATTATTGAACGAAGCACGAGACATGGATAATTAACATCAATCAAATGTCTTTTTACTCAAATATTTTCGTCTACAACTATTATTTTTCCATAACATATATCCCGATACCTTAAAATCCTTAAAATATAACACTTTCGTTAGCTGATTTTAAAAAATATAAAAAGTATGTGCTTTAAGCTTTCACTATATAGCAAAACACCTTCCATAAACATTACATAATCAGGGGCACACTCTGGGAAGTAGGCAAGTGCACTCCACAATTGCAACAAAAGAAAAAATTAACAACAAAATTGGCTTGAAAATCACCGACCGTAAATATTATTGCATGACTCGATTAAATTCGCCAGCGAAGTGCAAACACGACAACACGACACAGGTGAAACAAAGTCAGGCCGCAAAGCTAAACACAAATACAACTACAACTACAACTACATGCATACGAGTCATGGTGAACTTAACACGGCGACCACTTAAAAGGACCAAGCAAGTGACCCAAGCGCAAGGGTGCCAGGAATAGTGAGGAGATGCAGAGAGTTGCGCGGACATCTGAATAGCGACGGCCAATATATGTGCTTATACTTATGTTTGTGTGAGTGGTACTTGCGTGTATGATCCTTTGCTGGTTTTGGTCACTTAAGAAATCACTTTCAGCAGTATTCGCTTTTGCTTTATTAGCAGCGGTTTTTGCTTATTCTTTTCCCGTATTACTCTTTTCGTTTTTTACTTTAACAAGAAAGGTATCACAGCGTTGAGGAAAGGAAGGCTTCAATCGGTCTTAATGTGTTTGCCGCGCTCGAAAGCTCACAGTGGCATTCGACGAAGCATAACTTAAGGCGCTAGAGTTAATTTGGTAAATCTGATTTTTATACCCTGTGCAGGGTATAACAAGTTTGCCACGAAGTTTGTAACGCCCAGAAGGAACGTAGGAGATCTTGTAAAAAATATACATATATAAATTATCAGCAATATGAGCGGAGCGGCTGGGTCATGTTCGTCTGTATATAAGTGAATTAGTCTCTCAGTTTTAGAGATATCGTCCTGAAATTTTGCATACATACTTTTCTACCTAAAATGCTGCTCCTTTGTCGGAACCGCCGATATCGGATAACTACTTGTATGTATAGGATATAACTGCCATATATATTGCTCGATCAAATTCCATTCCTTGTATGAAACACTTTTTTGTTTCACGAGATATCTTTACGAATTTTGACATGAACATCCAAGGCAGCGGTACAATCTTTGAAAAAAGTATGCAGCTTGAGCGAGCAGTACGAGCAGAAAAATCGGCTTTACACTGAAGAAAAAGCAGCATAAAGCCATAACGTCTTTGCAAGGTGATATTAGCTCAAAAATTGGAAACAGTTTGAAGCTCAGGAGTCGAAACTTTTACGGTTTTGCAATAAAAAATTCTTTTTACGTCGCTGTGCTCCTCATACTTACCCTAAAGAATGAATACATCTTTACTGGTGAGAGGAATGCGGAAATCCCAAAGTACTAAGGCACTAAGGATCCATTTTCGTTTTTCTTTAAATGTGAAAGTATCTTTTTGGGTGCACATAAACTTAAGAGTTCATATTTTTGTATGTTTGCAGCAGCAGGGTGTTGTTCAAAGCTATTTTAAGGCGGCAATTTATTGCCTCAACCGCATACTGCTAACTCGTAGCTTATAAAATTCGCGCGCCATTTACACTTAGGCGATGACTTTCAGAAATCTATAAACAATGTGAGCGAAAGGAAAGCGCAAATAAAAGTAAAAACATTGGCGAAAACGCGTTGACTGGAAGGAGAGCAAGCAGCGCTGCAATGAATACAACTCATAAGCGGCGCTCTAACGTGAGAGTTTGCAACACCGCAGATTTTCAGCAGCAACACTTACAAAGCCAGCATGCCTGCTCGCAGTCTTATGTTCGTGTGTGTGTGTGTGGTAAAAGTTGTTGAAAGGATTTAAAATTCAGCGAAGCCGAACTACGCCACAGCGTGTGCTTGCCGCACACCTTTTGGAGAATATTATTTTTTTGTTTGCGCTCTGCACACTTGCGCCACACAGCACCTCTTGCCGTTGGACAAATTTCAATGGCTGCGCAGGTTCCCCGTGCTCGGCAGGAAATACTTTATGCGCTACTAAAGCGCGTTTATACGCTTTTCACTGCCCATAGTCGTCGTTGTGGCCGTAATAGTTGTAGTGTTTGACGCTCATTGTGTGCCTGCCGTTCGTATTGTTGTTGTTGCTGCTGCTGGCCTTTGCCGTTGTTATTGGCTCTTGCTGCAGTTGTTAAAATGTGCTTAAGCCATTTTCAAACAGAATCAAGTGTAGAGTTTCAGCAAACTTTTGCGACTCTATGTAATGCGAGATGATGGATGAGTTGATAGGTGCCGGCGAGCACACGAAGATGCGCACATACTTGTTGTACGTGTACATATTCCTACTCACTTCATAGCGAAAAATTGAGGAAATAAATTCGAAGAACCGAAAAAATAACCAACATTTAGACATCAGTCTTAGGTGAAATCGAAGCAAATTTAATATACCCTGTTTAGGGTTCAGAGCAGAGAACGTATATCATATCGTATATATTCCCATATCATGTCGCATATTGTGTTGTCAAAAAAGTCGTGCGGTATTTTTATTGAATTTTTTTTTTTTTTTGTTGAAATTGAAATGAATTTTTGATGACTATTTGACCGATGCTACGGCTGCTACTATGCCGGTCTCTTTTGACCAATTCAGCGATTTTATCGCAATTTTCGACGGCAGGCCTTCCGGAGCGTGGCGCATCCTCGACCACCTCTACACCAGAACGAAAACGTTGAAGCCATCCTTGTGCGGTGGAAATGGAAACTGTATCGGGTCCATAAACTGCACAAATTTTATTGGCGGCTTGAGATGCATTTTTGCCTTTATCGTAGTAGTACTGTAAAATATGCCGTATTTTCTCTTTATTTTGCTCCATGTTTGCGGCGCTATAACTCACGAACGACAATCAATCAAACACGTGTTAGCGCATGAAATGAGCTTTCCAAAAAGGTATAGCATGACCCGATGCGACGAATAAAACTAGAACTATGCGCTTTCCGCGCCAACTAGCGAAAATACCGCAAGACTTTTTTGACAAACCCATATATTCTCATATCGTATATGATATACGTTCTCTGCTCCTTGGAAAATCTGAATATAAACAAACCACTACATTGTTTTCAAATCTGTTGTGGAAGCAATTCAAATATGAGAAAGTGGATTATAATTTATTTTGGGTAGCACAAAAGTATGCAAAATACAATTAAGTGTCATACATTTTGTCTGCAGTTGCCATAATATTAGATATCCCCACAGATCGCGCAAAAGTATGCTACGAGTGCTTGCATAATTCCATCTATTTCAAGATCCATAATATACTCTGCCTTTTGTGCTATCCACAACAAGAAGATATAGTGCCAACCCAGCGCACTTGCCAAACCCTTTATCAAACGCATTCCTCACTTGTGCTACTTTTCGCTTTAGTATTAGTATTTAAATTAGTTCTAATAGCTTAAGTACCGCAGCCCGCAAAACCGACCCCGATTCTTTAATGTGAATGATCAGCCAATACCGGTTCTACCGTCCGCTTTACCGTAGAATACCGTAGCTTTCCACGGTATTTGGATTTTTCCCGTAGAAACGTGTGAGCTGATTGCTCTTTCACAACGTAGAGTTGCCAGTCTCGATATACTGTTGTAATTATAAAAATTGTCTTCAATATGTTTGAAATTTTCTTAAACTAACTCAGAATCAGAGTCGAATGCTATTATTTATAAATAAATAAACTATTTTTAATAGTTTGTTTACAGTTTTGATATTTTATATTATGAAAAATTGTAATTGAAATCTATGACTTTGTACCGCCTATAACGGCCAATATGTAAGTCATCCCAATGAAATTTATTAGTATGTGGTATTGGGAAAATAGACAAAATCTGGCCTATACTGCCCCAATTTCCATATAAGTACTACATATGTATAATGGTTTTCGATTTTCTAAGAAACCTTATGTGTCTGTCAGTATAGAAGTTACACTTGAATTGGTAAATGTTTCTGTCTGTAAGTTGATAGTACTGTTAGTGCCATCTGTGCCAAATTCCAGGTCAAAATATTTATCGGTATTTCAGATACGTGTCGTTTTGTGAGGCTCTAAAAATTAATTCTTCGATTTTTACTGTGTCTGAATTTACTGAACAAAAAAGTACGATAATGGACCATCTCATACTGTATTGGTTATTGGTGATAATTTCGCCACATTTTCAAATAATATCATGCCACAAGCACCACATTCGCCTGATTTACCTTCGTGTAACTTCCGGCTATTCAGCAAATCAGAACATGACACTTCGAGGACACCATTTTGACTCAACTAGGGATATTAAAGCTGAATCGAAGAAGGCTCTGATGGCCATCACGACGGAAAATTTTTCCAAGTGTTATGATGACAGGAAAAATTCGTGGACATTGGTGTAACTCGAACTTAGCTCTTCCTTACTTGTTTTGGTAGGCAGGTATTTGCATGCCATTAAAGATTTGAAGAAAATGTCGGTCGAGTGGCCACCATGCCACCCGAATAGTGACAATTTTGTTTGTTGATGAAGCCATTAAGCCAGAAATGATGGGCCTCATCTGAGAAGATGATTTTTCTACAAACCGTTATTTGTGAATTTTACGGAGAACATGAATTTGCGCAATAATCTTGGAAAATTTCCAAGTATCAAAATTAAAAGTGACATGATGAAACAAAAAACTTTAAAGAACATACTGACAAAATTTGACACAAATCCGTAAACAAACCTGGCCACCATGAGCGGTCAACCAAGGTGATAAAGTATTGTATGTATAAATATTATTAAGAACATTTTTTTTTCTTAAAATCTGACTTTTTGATGTTATGCATACTCAGTTTTGATATACGAGCGCTATTTGTATTGTTTATAGTAACTTAAAATATTCTTCTCGACCTAAAAATGAAATTAAAACCGAAACGATCTCGCGCGATTATATTTTACAACTTTCGACGTGTATTAAGGCATAAAGAGTGCGTAGATGAACACAATTAAAATTTTGACGATGAAGGCCCATCAATGTTCAGTGCTTATCGATGGTATGGTGAATTCAATCAAAGGCGTAGATCACTCTTAAACGAATTTCGGGAAGGTCGTCTAAAATAAGTTGTTGTTCCAGAAACTATTGATGCTGTGCGAAAACTGATATTGAGAGATCGTCATGTGACCTATCGTGATATTGAGACAACTATAGGCATTAGTGGGACTAACCTACCTTGAATATTGCATGAAGGTTTGACTGTAAAAAAAATTCAGATTGGATAATTTTCAGTCGCTCAAAAAATGCTCATGTCAATTCATCGAGAGAAACAGTAACTTCTGAGTTCTGTCGAGAGAACAGTAAGTTCTGAGTGGCTTTCAATCATTTGATTTCCAGTTGTCTTTCAAGAAATCAGGAAAAATAACTGCCACAGACTGATCACTCTTCACCTAGGCAATGAAAGCTCTCTCACATCGACTGAAACAACAACTTTTTTGAGCATTCAAAACTTCGATTTGATGAGTCATTCTCCATATGGTCCTGACTTGGCGACGAATGATTTCTTTTTATACCCGATTTCGATGATTAAATTTTGTTTTTGTTCTCAAATGCCGAAATATAAAAGCAAACAGAAGCTTTTCCTGTTTTTATGAATTTAGTCTACAATCAGTACTAGATTCCATAGTCTGCTTTTCATACCGGAGACACTTTCCATCGATTATTCATATTCAAAGGAAACACACTATGAAAACGTGAAAAGGGCAAATGAATGTGTGTTTATGTTGTTTTTTTTTTATTGGAGACAAGGAGCTTCAAGGAGCCATGAGTCAATATAAATATGCATGTGCCCTAAAATACACCTTATCATACTTGCAACAACACAGACGAGATATGGCGAATATTTTATTGGCAACCGCACTTACTTACTAACTCGTTTAGTTGCGCGCCCAATTGTGTGGCACACACACACCAAAGTACTTGCAACGTCGTTGCTTACATTCAACGCTCATTCCGCGTCCCACGGCGTCCCCCGGCGCCGGCAACGTCAGCAACGCGGTCAACCATTCAACATTTTCAAGTGCTTCGCAACGAGTCACAGCAAAGTGTTGACTGAAGATAGCGTGCGGTTGTGGCGCTTCTGCTTCTGCTTCTTATTTTCCTTCTTACACAATACTTGTGTTGTCGCTGCGAACACCTTTGTTATTGGTATTTTTGTTGTTGTTTGTCGCCACCTAGCTGTTACCGCCTGTTTATGCAACACTTAGCATTACAACCGCAAGGCGCCGCCATCTGCCACAGCGCCACTTCGCTTGAACTCCGCGTTGACTATCTTTTCGGGGTACAAAATATACTCACTCACTTCCGCATTGTTGCTGCTGTTGTTGCGCATATTCGTCTAAATCATGCTTAACTTAAGTGCGACGCTGTGCAGGAAACGATTGTTCGTTCGGTTGCTCGAGTCGGCGTCGCGCCGCAGTACGCGAAGTAGTTGCAAGGAAGCTTGCGGCATGACGATAAATAAAATACACTTTTATTGCACTTTTTAAGCGTGAATAATGGCAGCCGCCACCGGTTTGGCGCAGCTTGTGTGCGTGTTGACGTCTGTGCGAAATCGAAAACTCCGAACGAGGACTGAGCAAGTGCCGGAGTAGGAGCCTTTCATTGCCGAATTGTGTGTGTGGTGTGCGGTGATGCATCGAATCGCGTTTATTTTTCTAGTAATTGATATTGTTGGTTCATAGCGTGGTTGCCTAAACACTGAAACACAGTCACAAAAATAGTTGTGACTTCAAAGTCCTACAGTGATATCACCTTACTGGATATGCAGTTGAATAATAGCTTTGGTCAGTAAGTACATCTAAAGTACTATTAGTATAGTTCCTGTATTTTTTCTATGGACAGGGATAGCCATTTCCAAGACAGAATCTGTTATTCGAACGGCTCTTCTTCGTAGACACCGCTTACGCGATTATAGCCAAGTTAATAACATGGCGCCAGCCGTTTCTCTTTTTTGCAATTTGGCGCCAATTCGAGAAACCAAAAGCAGCCATGTCCTAATGTCTCCAACGGATGGGAGGTCTTCCTCTTTCTCTGCTTCCACCGGCAGGAACTAAATCGAAAATCTTCATAATTGGAGTTTCTCCTCCATCCGGAAAATATGGGAGATCCAGCGCAGCCGATGTCTCTTGATTCGCTGAGCTAGGACAATGTCTCGCACAGCTTTTCGTTCTATTGATTGCGGTACTCAACGTTGAATAAGGCCAACTCATCAGATGACGACATTGCCCATCTCTCAGCACTATATAGCACGACGGGAATGATGTGAAACTTATAGAGTTTGGTCTTTGTTCGTCGAGAGAGGACTTTACTTCTCAATTGCCTACTCAGTCCGAAGTGGCACGTGCTGGCGAAAGTAATTCTGCGTTGGATTTTAAGGCTGATATTGTTATTGGTGTTGATGCAGGTTCCAAAATAGACAAAATTATCTACTGCCAACAGTTATGTATGTGCGAGTCAAGTTGCGAATGCGATGACTGTTTGTTTGATGACAAGAGATATTTCGCCTTGTCCTCGTTCACAACCAGATCCATACACTTTGCTTTCTAATTTCCTTTATACTATTATTATTCGCTTTCAGTTATGATAGCAGCTTCTTGATTTCGTATCTTCCCTGTGTTTTTTGATGGGAGCGTTTTGCTGTACAGAGGTGGATACGTAATTTCGCTACAACAGGATAGCTATCCGAGTCGTTGTTAGGTCTTCGAAGCGTACACACGTTACGGACACTGGATACATGTTGTCCACCTATCACAATATGATCGATCTGGTTTCGAACTTTTCAATCCGGAGACAGCCAAGTAGCTTGATGAATCTTCTTGAGAAGGAATCTACAAACAACACCATATTTCGGGCCGCTGCGAAGTAGATCACCTTCAACCCCTTTAGAGAGCTTTCGCCATGGAGGCTGAATTGTCCAGATTTTACATGACAGGTTCAATCGTCATAAGCGCGCTCATAAAAGGCAACTTTGGCCATATTGTCCTTCTCTTCTTTAGTTGTAAAATTTTGTTCTGATACGGTTTGTGGCTAGACGCTCATCCAGAGGAGTGAATGTCAGGACTCGACGTCGACGAGGGAGTCCTTATCCCAGCTCGCAACCCACACCGAATTTACTCTTCTTTATAAGGGCCCTGTAGTAAATTCCAGAAGGACCTACTCGTCTACGTCATTGTCCCGTTCATTGCATTTATTGGACGACGGTGATGTCAGCTTTTACTTTTACGAGATCATAAATCAGCTGAACAGCAGTACCTTCGCAATGTAGGGACCGGTTATTCCAGGTGCATGCCATTAAATCATAGTCTTTATTACTATTTTTTGTGGTCGTCATCAAAAGTGGGGTCTTTTGAAGCTGTTGTTTTGTTTTCATTGGGAATAGTTTCTACGTGACGCGTCCCAAACCCAGCTCACAACTTCTCCAGACGAGCTTATACATATATAAGTCGCGAGCAGCTTCTTTCAAGACCGAAGATCGCTTGTAGCCACACCTCTGTTGAATAAACGCTGCATTTAGACTTCAGCGAATAAGGGTGGACTTCATCAGTCCAGTCGTTCGAGACAAAACTGAAACTAACTTCTGATACATTCTTCAAAGAAGGTAGAGTAGTGTTAAGGCTAGTAGAACCGAATAATATCTACATATGTAGAACTCTATGTTGGACCCAGAAAACCGAACGCAGTATTCGGTCTATCTTTGAATATAATCTTTTGATGTTCCTGCAGAACTGGCTGATCTGTTCTTGGACCGATTGTAACATTGATGCATTAAATATTTCGGAAAAACTTTTAAATATAGAAAGTACCCAGAAAAAATCTATAAGAAACTAATTTTAAGAGCTTTAAAGGAATATACAGAATGTTGAAGTTGAGAATTTTTGCGAATCAAATGAAACCGTGTTTCACAAAAAGCTTTTACATAACTCATGATCGCAGAACTCATACAATTTGTAGGTTCCGCAATTTCTCGGACAATCCGAAGGCGTTACACCAAAAATGCGCATTTAAGTATCTAGCAAAGGAAAAAACTCCTTTTACGTAACCTTTAAGTGTCTGAATAGATAATTAAAAAAAAGGCCATCAACATTATCATTTTTTATACCAAATTCGACTTTACGTAAACTTAGTGCTTACTCTAGCGACGTTTGTCTCTCTTCTCCACCCATATCGCCGCATACGATAATAAATTGCATTTGCTGTTGGCTCTAAACATCGTGCAACACCTGCTTCTGAACAACATCGTATGGTTTTGCATTTTCCTAACTTCCTAAGCTCGTGGTTACCTGAACATTTGTTGGCACTTTGTTGCTGTTGCAACTTTCTTACCTATATGCTTGAAAGTACATATGTATGTGCAATGCATCGCATGTTTGCCACAGTGTGCACGCTTAATGTCGCAACGGATGTAATTAGAGCAAAAGTTGATAAATTCCTTACCGCCGTCGTCAACACGGTGCAGAAAGAAGTCTCGGGTCTTGCTGGCTTCAGAAGGCTACGCACAACCTATGGTAGCGCTGGTTTGGTAAACAGAATTTGGATGTGTGTTCGTAGCGAGTGCACTCAGCTGATGCATAGTCTACTACCTGAAAGTTTACCGTGATTAATATACAAATTTTTCAAATTGCTGCTGCTCTTATCAGCGACAAGTTTTGCGGTGTTTATTTTGTACCCGGTGTGTTACTAGCGCAATAAGGTATTCTGAGGTGTTTCTTTTTTATGATGTTTTTTTGGTCGGTGATTGATAGTTTGGTGAAATAATGTGGCAGTAGGGAATAATGTAGGTACTTTTTGTGTGTGGTAAGATCAAGTTTGGAGGTGATAAGGTTCAGTATTTTAATTTTTTTTCTAGGCAATGTTAACATTGTTCGTCTTCAACAAAAAACAGACATTTTCTACCTGCGTTAGGTATAATCATTAATACATTATTTAAGCAAGCGAGTCAATGTATAACTTCAATTCAGTATGCGGAGAATTATTTTTATTTGCATTCATTCGAATTCAATTTTTATATTTTAAATGGCGAAAAAACTAACTTTCGCAGCGCGCACTGGGTTCAGAATGTGCCTGCATGCGTTATTGTCTCGTGCACTATAATCGCTTCGAGACATTCTATCGCGTTGTTCCGCTGGCAGACAGTTGAATAGACAGACAACAGACAGATTGATGGAGCGATAGACAATTTAGCAACAATTTACGAAGTGGTTTCCTTAAAAGTTTTAAATTATTCGCTATTTTGCCGCGTAACTTTGATCTTTACGGCTTTAACACTCCAGTAGTCGCGCGTACTACAATAGTAGACCACTTGTGTATATACTTTTACGTTTTACGAATAACTATTCGCAAGAAGTCTGATTTTAAGTTCCTAATATGTTTAAAATGAATATTTTTTGGTTGATTTGGTTTTATAATAAACTGTTACTTATTATTATTAAAACAAATTTTTTTATTTACAAATATTTCGTTTCAAACCCTTATGTCTAAAATGTTCTACACATGTAGTACGCGCGACTACTAACGGCACAAAAAGGGGCGCGACCACTGGAGTGTTAAGAAAGAGGAGGAAATTTAATACCTAGAACTCTGTCAGAAAATATTAACGCTTAGGGTTTTTAATATTGTTGTGTCAAAAAATTCAATTTTGAGTTAAGCTTTCTGAGCTAGAGTCGATATGAGAAGCAGAATTCGGGGTTCGTCGATTTTAAAGCTGCTTTTGACAAGATGAGGAGGAGCTGCATTTATGGCGCAATATCTGAATAATACCAAAAGCTTTGTTAGGATCTGGAAGGACCTTTCCGAGCCGTTTGCCAAATCCCAAGCCATTCTACTGCTGGAGAAAATAATTCGAGCTGCAGTGCTGAATAGAGAAGGCATAATCTTCTATAAGAGTGTACAACCGCTAGCGTATGCCGATGGCATCGATATCATTGGCCCTAACAACCCCGTCCTTAGTTCTTCTCTCTCCCGGTTGGACTAAGAAGCGAAGAAAATGGGTGTGGTAGTGAACTAAATATCTCCTGTTATTAAACAAACAGTCGTTGCTCTCTCGACTTGGCTTCCACGTCACTGTTGACAGTCATAACTCGAAGTCGTGTATAATTTCGTCTATCTTGGAACCAGCATTAACACCAGCAACAACGTCATCCTCGAAATCCAACGCAGAATAATTTTTGTCGTCAGGTGTTACTTTGAACTGAGCAGGCAATTCACAAGTAAATTCCTTTCTCGACGAACAAAGACCAAACTTTACAAGTTCCACATCATTCCCGTCCTGCATGGTGCATAGGGTTGGACAATAACAACATCGGATGAGTCGGCATTACAAGTTTTTCAGAAAAAGGTTTTGTGGAAGATTTATGGTTCTTTGCGCATTGGCAACGATGAGTATCGCGGTCGACGGATAAATGAGCTGTACAAGGTATATAGCTCAGCGAATTAAGAAACAGTGGCTACGCTGGCTAGGTCATGTCTTCCGAAGGGATGAAAACGCCCCAGCTCTGAAAGTATACGATGCAGTACACGCCGGGATAAGCAAAGGAAGACCGGGTTAAAAAGGAATTGCCTACACTTTGAATCTCCAAACAACAGCGAAGGAAGAACGACTGGCGCGCTGTGTCTAGACCAATAAAGAAGAAGAATTTTGTAAAAATTGTATGGATTACTTAATACCACTCAAAATTCTTTATATTTTAAGTGAAGCCTTGTCTTCGATTCTCAATGTACCAGAAACCTTAAGTGCTTAAGTCTGACCCTTTTTTGGGTCAATCGTTTCAAATTTACATAACCGGAACTAGAAAATGTATGAAATAGCTTGGTTACAGAGCCATTTACCAAACCACAACCAAATCAAAATGTTGCAGCTACGTATTGTTGAGTAATTATGGATTAATGCGCTACTCCGATGAACTAGGTTAACCTCAATGGCTTAGGAAAACGAAAGTATTCAATAGCTATAACGAGCTCATTCTTATATAACAGATTGCTGTTCGGCTCACGCTCAGAGTTTCGAAGTAAAATACTAGCAACGCGCTTTAATCATGAAATACTACAATGACAACAGCATCGTTGAAGCGTGGCAAGTAGCAAAGCTGCAACTTATACTGCGTGCCACAAAGCCTTGACAATGACACTCGCTCCTACAGTTAAACCATCATCATTCATCTCTGGGCGCGCGTTAAGCTCAGCGCTCAGCGCTCAGCATTTTGTTGTAAAATTGGTTTCAGCGAACAATGTGTGGCATTCGACGTTGAGCTTCAACTGATTGTGTTGCATAGAAAGTGAATGGCAATACCCTACAAATATGCAACAACACACCAATGTATACCTATATCTCTATTGTTGCAACACATACTATATGTGTGTTTGCATGCAACATGGCGCGTTTCAGTTCATGCTCGCGCTTCGCTGGCGGCTACAATTTCACTTAAGAGTGTCTTTTGTCTCATTCATTTTGCTTGTTTGTTCGTTAGTAGATTTTGTGGCAGCAACCTTGCCGCTGAATTGCCGCAAAGTGGCGCACATGTGCGCCGCGATACCCAAAGTGTTGCTGCTAAACTCTTATGCGAATGTGTTTTGTTATTGGAAATGAAACCAATTTCCGCTTTAACTCCCGACGCGGAAATTCGAAAAGTAAAATGGGTTTCGCTAGAACTCTTGAGAGTCTAATTTCGAGTTGATTTTAAGAAAATATGGTTTTACTAAAGGAATATGGTTAGTGTTGTTTTCATAGATTTTGGATTCAGCTAAGGGGATCTGATATACGCTTTGATATAGACGAAAGCTTTATTAAGTTGTGGTTTGAATATTTGCCGTTTTCTAAAGATTTTCGAAGTTTTTACAAGCAGTTTTAAACATTTTTGACTGATCTATTGGACAGAAACGTGTTGGTCAACGTTTTCGGCGAATCACGAGATACAATCTACATCAACTACTTGGAGAAGGTAAACTACGTTCTTGAACTCTAGGTAGATAGATTTGATACATCGGAAGAGGTATCGACAGCGAGGCCGCAGAGTCTGTTAAAATTCGCTTCAAGCGCAGGCATCCTAAAAGATAACCACTCCTTAGGGACTTAGTAACTGAACTCCATCTGTTATCACAGTGGACCAAAACTGGTCTAAACGTGGCTTATTGTGCTACCAGACTAACATAACCTAATCTAATTTGTGTAATATGTCAGTAGTTTTAGTCTTACACTTACACCATATCTGTTTCGTTATCTTGCAGTTTGATTCCCATTTGCACTGAGCTTTTTGTTCAAGGTCAGTATAAAGTTCTCGTTTGTTCGTACCCAGCTTGCATGGTATTAATTCCGCCTAGGATTCATCAAAAGAGGCTCCTAGTTTGACCAACTCGTCTGCATTTTCGTTGCTGAATATGTTTCTGTGGCCGGTAATCTAAACTACATAGTGAAGCCAGCCTGCTCATCGCTTCATGCTGCGATCTATTTTTCTTCTGGAAACCATTTTCCCTATTGGTTTCGACGACTAATTGGCTTTAATTCCCCTTCAATGGACGCTAGGAGGGTGTCATCGGCGGACTTCGTTATGGGTCTTAGAGCGCTCTTCCAAGATCATAACCTAATTCACCCATTGTGTAAATTACGGGGTATCCCTCTTAGTTCGTAAGAGGAATTTGCGTACTCATTTGGCTTGCACCCAAACCTTTAATTTAAATCGCTTCGCCAAGGTAAGACGACCAACGTCGACTGCTAGAAAAACGTTCCCATTTGGCGAAGAAAAAAAAATAATTCTTCATTTTGACAACGCACTCTCCATCACGAGTGACTTCCTATTAGCCAGATTTGGTCCCGTAATACTCTTTTAGCGCAAAGATTTTAATTTATTGAAGTTGTCGCTGAGTTGACGACCTACCTTGCAGATTTCCGAAAAAAGTCCGTATCTTGAGGTAATTTTAGCTTCTTTTAATTATAGAAAGATAAGTCGAAATGACGTCCATCTGGTGAAGAAATGAAAGAAGTAGTTTTCCGTACGGACGTAGTAAACTTTCGTATATTAACATATATAGGGTGATGCAAGTAGAGGTACCCATCACCCATCTTGAGACCTAAGACTCTCGAAAAGTTTCATGAAGATCCGACGTTTTTATGGGAAATTTTGTTTAGAGAAGAGACACAACCTGAAGAGTCTCAAGAGCTGCCATTTCATCCAAAAAAAAAAAAAACGGTTTGCTCGTACAAGTCATTGAAAAGAGATAATGTTTAAAAAATAAATGCCAAAGAATATTCTTTCGAATGATAATAAACATTCCCTATTAAATGTGAAGTTTCTATGTATTCTCTTTAAGAAAAGGTGGAAACCTCGAAATGGTGCACCCGTTATATGCAGGCACTTCTGGTAATGGTTTTAAGTTACAACAGCTTGTACAACGGAACTGCGTAAAACCGCAAAGGTAAATGTGAGAAATGTGGGTGATAGTTTGTGCAACACTCTCGATTTTGAAATGTTGAAACACACGCATATGAACAAATGCTCATGTGGATATTGTTATGAAATTCAATCTAAAACAATGTGAATGGCAAATATTGAAAATTTCATATAAAAAGCATTGTTGCCACATGCACTTTGTCACATGCCACACAAAACTCCGCAGGGCGCAACGGAATTTCGTTAGTTGACAGTTGCGCGCATACCACGCAGGACGATACCAACGAAATACCACAGGACAACAGGCGGCGCGTGACACCGGACTCCGAGTATTTTGCGCAAAGCCAAAGGATATAATTGAAATCGAGTGGCAAATGCGGTGAATTGAAAAAATCACACGCCAAACAACAAACAAAATGAGTGCACGCAGTAAATTGTGGCGCGGCAAACGCTGCAGGTGGCTGCTAATCGGAATTTGTTGCACACTATTACCACTGCAAACACGCAATGCGGCAGCAATAACGGTAACGCCAGCAAACGGTGGCGGCGCGACCAATGCAGCAACTAATTATCAGCAAAATCGTAACTATGAGGATGCAGCGGCAGCGGCTGTAGTGACGGCGGCCATGCACGCAGCCGCATTGCCAATGGCGAAAGCAGCAACAACAAATGATTACGCAAAACAATTGCCGCGCTATTATGCAGCGCTAACGGCCGAGGTAGGCAATGCGAATTTGGCTGCCGCAGAGCCGATTTATCGAAATTATTATGAGAACACCGACACCGGTGGCGGTGATAAAATCGATGCGGCAACGGTGATTTTACGCGACCACATGGCACAATGGCACTTGCCAGCTGCCAGCGGCCAGCCAACAGATGAGTCAGCAATGACAGCAGCTGGATTTGTGCCAACTACAATGACTGCTGCCGGGCAACATTATGCTGAAAGCACGAGCGCCGAAGCCGTAGCGGCGGCGGTAGGGCACGCGCATGCAGGCGTTGACTTTTCAACAAACAGTGCGCGCATCGCTAGCAATGCGGCGCGCAGTGTGAGTGATAATGGCGCTGGCGCTGCCTACGCATATGAGTATCCGACGCCCAAAGGCAAAATTGATTACGAATTCAATGGAGCTAATTACCAGAGTGCCGGTAACGGTGACAATAACGGTAATGGTGCTGGTAGTGGTAATAGTGCAGATCAAGCGGCTGTAACAATAGCTGAGGGCGGTGCGCATATGGGCGCAGCTGATGTGTATGGCATGTACAAATATGATATGAGCGAATATGCGCAGCACTTGCAACGCGCACTGACAACGCCCAATGTGGGCGGCAAAGAGGCGCATTATGCGGCGGCTGTTGATACCGAAAGTGCCAATCAGGGCGTTGGAGCCGGCGGCAGCGGCGCATATTTCGAGAATCATTTGCCGAGCTATGAAAATTATTTTATGCCCACTTACCAGATTGGACAATTTTCCAATTACCACAGCCAGCAGGCGGAGCAGGAGCTGAAGCGGCGTACACGCGGAGAAGAGCCGGCGCAACTAAATGAACAGCCCGCGAAGGCGGATGGAGTGCGACAGGAGGAGGCGCGAACACAATTACGACCATTGACGCTACTCGACAGCGCCGATGACAACAATGTGATGTTGCAGCAATTTAAAAAAGGCGCGAATATCGAAAATTATGCAAATGACAGGCAAAAATTGCATTACTTTGCCAAACAACCGCAACTGGTGCAGGAGCCGGAGCAGCTGCAGCCACAGCAACAACAACAGCAACGACAAGAGCAAGCGCAGCAACAATATCAAGAGCAACAGCGCTTGCAGACGCACTACCAACAACAAGTACAGAAGCAAACGAAACAACAGCAACAACAACTATTCAAGCAGCAACAACTCTCACAACAACAGCAACAATTGCAGCTGTCACATCAGCTACGCAAATTTCCCGAGCTGATGCATTTCTCGCTGCATCAGCACTTGCCACGTCAACGACAACGGCTTGCAACAGCGCTTTCGAAAGTAGCGCGGCCGCACAACCCACTCGTGCTATCCACGCGTCGTCGCCGTCAGCAAAGGCGTGATGCCACGTCGCTGCAGGCGATTGGCAACGCTGGCAGCCGAAGCGCGCTACCAACGCCGGAGCAATCGCTTGTGACTGCTGATGGTGTGGTGAAAGCCAACAGCAACGCCAATACAAATGGCGACACACTCACGTTGCACAGTCGACTGGGCAATGACAAAAGAAGCATCAGCGAAAACTTTGCGGATATCAGCGGCGAACCCACACAATATTCCTATGCGCGCCTCTACCCAACGCATGTGTCACAGCTCATCGATGACAGCGCAAATGAAATTGATGACACGCCTAACAATATCGACGACAGCGACGCGCACAACGCGCACAGCAACAACAGCGTTGACAACGACAACGAGGACGTGGACGAGACCAACCGCCGTGACCAACAGCAACATTACCTCGCAGCCATCAACCATCCACAAGTCAGGCCATATCGCCCACACAGCGGCGCTTTAGTGCAACAATACACATTGCCACCCATCACAACTTCGGAACGGCATACGCCAGCCAGCACCGCCGCTCTGGCCGGCATACCACTCGCACGTCACGTGGAGGTGACCAAGGCTATTCCCGCCATCGATTACGAACGCGTTCACGTACCGTACAATCAAAGCGTTCCCATACACATACCACAGCCCATTATCACAGCCGTACCACGGCCCTACGCCATACGCGTGCCCGTTGCGAAAACTGTTGCCGTGCCGAAGGTGCAGGAGGTGCGCATACCGATAGAGAAGGTGAAACCGTTTCCTGTGGAACGTCCCGTGCCTTTTATTGTGGAGCGACGCGTTCCCTACATGGTTGAAAAGCAAGTGGCAAAGCCAGTTTACTATCCTTATCCCGTTAAGGTACCCATAGTAAAGACCATCGTGCACAAAGTGCCGCGTCGACCTCACAGCTATACCACATATCAGCCACATTCGAGCTCTTATCCGATCTCTTTGGGTCAATACCATTTGCAGCCGCAGTCACATTTGGAGTCGTACCCGCTACCCCCCGTTCATTATGCGCATACGGAGCATTTGGGTTGAGGTAGCCCGATATAATCTAATATTCTAAGCGAGCTTAATTACAGGATTTTCTTGTTATTTCGTTAACTTAGCAGCACTAGCGTTGTAATTCTCAAACGATCTATTAATTATTATGCTGCATATGTATTCTCAGACTATTTTATATAGATTGCTTACCTAAAACTGTGAATTTTCTAAAAATACTTAAGCACTTAAGCAATTATTTGCAAAATCCATATCTACTTTCCTTTATTGTACTTAATAAGTTCGCCTAATTACATTATTTAAGTATGCCGGTGGAGAAAAGGACTTTAAACGAAAATCTACCGAAGCACACAAACGCCCCGATCCACTTCCTTCCTTACACTTTTATATTGTACAGTTCAGTATTTAATATTTTTAATATTTTTGTGAGATACATTTAAGTATAAATATTAACAAAATAAACCCTAAATTTAATAAAAATTATTTGGTATAAATTTTTGACCAAACAGTGGACACGAAATGCTCACGACAAAGCCCTCATACTCGTGTCTTTGATTTCTTGGAGATAACATACTATAAATTGTTGCTTGTAAGTTTTAGGCCGCCTCTAAAATGGATGCCTTTCCAACTATAACTCATCATATCGATGTTGTGATTTAATTTTGGGTTCTCCAATTTATGGGTTATTGTAATACAATCCCTCAGATTGTGAACGATTTTGCTGTCCGTAATTAAAAACCCGAGAAATTTGTACCAACAAATTATAAGATCAGTTCTCTTTGGCGCTAGCTAAGCATCTCACAGTTGAGAATTCTTAATTATCACTCATTCTCCGATCAGAGGTATATTAGCTTCAGTCTGAATGGATTGCTTCAAGTTAGTAAACCTTTTAGAAACACAGATTGGGGTCACTACTGGAGGAAACTTCGATCAGCTCTTCCAGTCGCGCCAGTTTCGACTTAGTGCTCCCGGCGTGTTTCGTGCAGAACCGCTTTTGAAAGCTCATGATCTCTGAAAACTCTGAAAGGCAAATGGAACCCTCTTTGGCGGCCATCGCAGCTATCAGAGATCATATCTTCAAATAGTAGACTGTTCAACAACCCGTAAAAGCAGTTCTAGCGTCGGCTGGGACAGGACCTGCTACATACGAGAGAGTTTCAAGGCGATTCTTTAGCGAGGTCACTTGGTTGTAATCCTAACAGAACACTGTCCTTGGTTGCACGAAAGAAAATGAGATGGAAACATCTGGATAGTTTTTCCTCCATTCCTCAACTTTCGTCAGATTTGATTCAAGGCGAATTGGCTGCAATATACATATGTATATTAGCTGGCTCAATGAATTTTGACTGACTGATTTGTCAATATGGGACTGTCTTTTTGATCCAATCTTTAAAGTTCTGGGCTTCATATCGACAGGCGTTTCTAGTTGTACAAGTTTGATTATTCATGGTCTTGTGAAAAATCAGCCTATTCAGCTAATCTAACCAGCTTTTAAGTTCTTCGATGTTCGGGGTCATGAGATTACCTTCAATGTGAACTAAACTTTGATTTGTGAAAATGTTGATAGCAGTCAAGCAGGTAAGTAGATCTTGAACGGCTTACCAGAACTTAACGAGATCAACCCATGAAATACGATTATTCAGAACTAAGGAACTATTCTTAGAAACGTTTTAGACGTTACATTGAAGAGCGGTTTAATCGGTTTTGTGGCGGATAGGGAAATCATATTTCCTTCTTTGATGCGCTTTGGTTGTGAGCATAGCAAACTACGCAGCATAATTGCTTGTAGGAACTGGCTTCATCATTTGAGAATTCCCAAGCACTGTTGGTCCTTCATCGATGCAATGAGTAAACATTGAAAGTGCTGTGAATGGATGTTATTGAAGAGGCACCTTATCTTTGAATTGAAGAAAAATCAGGAAGGGTAGTAAGGGGACAGCGAATATAATTAAATCAGTGTCTTATCGCTCTCTTTTGTAGATATTTTTCTTACAAAAAAAAAAGTGTGGACAAACAAACCGCATTTGTACATATATATGTAATATTGTTACTTAATACAGATCACATTTTGGTGTCAAAGCGAAGATTATTGAGCCAATTATGAAGGCTTACGTAATTAATAACTAATTTATGCTCCTGAAGGAATATATATATATACATATGTTTGTATGAAAATTCAGCTAATTCGCTTTATACCTCCCAACTCATGCTCTCATTAATGCTTTCTCGTGCATAAAAGCAGATTACTGGATTTTTATAAGTATATGTATTTTTTTTTTTAAATTTACGCTTTATATGTTAAGGCTTACACCCAAGATAATAATAGCTCGACACACATACATATGTATATATATATATACATTTTAATCTCCACTATTTATAAACCTTTGTACTTCACACGCCGCTTTTACGCCTCCCAAGTCACACCGCTCAAATTGACGGCAACCAAAGTCACGTGGCTACTTGGAATTCAGTCATTGCATGCTTGGCTGCCTCATTGGTCATTGGAATTGAATCAAATTCGGAAATACGAAACCGTAAAGGAATTTAATCCAATTTGTGTGCGAGTGTAAGTTTCACCAACTGACGCGGATGGCCAATGAAGAGAGGTGGGATGTAAGCACATTTTCTCTTTGTTGCTGTTCGGATGGGTTTACGACAATGATGCTTTCTGCTTTCTGCTTTCTGCCGTTGAGCAACAAATTTATTATTTACACATAGCGATTGGTGTAACAATGAAAATCAAATTTTCCTCTTGATTTGTTAACCGAAAGCGATTAAAATTGAACGGCAAAGATTTTTTCAATGCTCAGCGACCGATACTGCGGCCCAAAAAGAGTAATGGTAAGACGAATAAGAATAGAATTTAGAAAAGTCTACTTTTGTACATTTTTGCTTGGGTGCATTTGATTTCATCTTATGGCATTTATGGTAGAGTGAGAGGGCTATATAAATATAGAGCAAGGGCTGTCGCGTTGTGAATTGGATAAAGGAGACTAATATTGCCGACATAATCCGCGTTTTATTTGAAATTGTATCATTTAACCGGCTAGAAAAATAGAAAGAAAATTTGTTCAAATAACAATTTCAAGAAAGTGCAATAAAAGACGACTAATAAAACTGCAAGTGGATTATATTTCTGCAATTTATATTTATATTTGTTTAATAAAATTAAATTAACTGAATTTTATTATGTTTTACTATGCCCGACTTCAAAGCTAATACATAAATATATCCTAGAACCGGTGTTAAGCAGGGTTGTCTCATTTCGCCCCTGCTGCTACTCGTAGTTTTGACGATGTGCTGAACATATTACTAACGAATGTGAAAACTCAGTGTAAAGTGGTTGCTCACTTTTAACCAAAAACAGTGACGAGTTGATGATTCGGAGCAGTGTTTCGTTGTTTTTTCTGGGTGAAATGTCAGCTCTTGAATCTCTTCAAGTTGTTTTTGTCCCAAATGCGACAATTTTGCCTAACCAAGGCATATTATGGATACATTTTATGTACTAGATGAACGAATTAAACGTATATTCAAACAACTTCGAAAGTTCTAGTTTCTATACAGCATAATATTATCCGACTTAGTCCGCACATGAATTACATGACATTACTAAGAGCCGTTTCCTAGCTAAGCGGCACTTTTTCAGCCTTTCAAAATTTTATTTTATTTTTATGCACAAATTTCTTGCCGTGTGGCTATTTTTTGTTGCCTTGCAATTAAGTGTGGCATTACACGCCATTATTTTTACAAATAAGTTCGGCAAAGGCATAAGTGTTTCTTGTAATTTGCTCAATATTGCTGCATACGAAGTGGCATGCACGAAGTGCAATTTTCCGACCTCATTCACATATCCGCACGCACGAGCATCGATAGGTGCCTTCGCCAGTGCATTCATTAGTTGGCAAGCGGCAGTTTTCGGACACAATTAAAAGTTGTTTGCTTACGAAAAATTTTAGCTTCGAGTGCTCAAGCATTTGCACAGTTATTACTTTATTTTCGCCAGTATTTTCTTGGGAAACTTTATAATTGCAATTATAGAATCGACTCTGCCGAATTGTGCACTGAATTTCCTATGAATTTCAATTAAGGAAAATTACGGCCAACTTCGTTACGAATACGTGATGCTCGTGCTTGTGTAGCTGTACTTGTGTGTGAGTGAATGTGAGTAAGGTTAGTTATTTGTTTCGAATTTTCATTTTTAATGAAGTTCAAAGTTGTAATTAAAGTGAGAATTAAGGAACCATAGCTTATTAGCTTTTTTGTAGCAAAAAGTTCGAAAGTGTAAAGTAGTTCGAAATATAGGTTGACCAAAGAGGTTTCAGGTTTTGTACTCCCTTATATCCACTATAATAGATATTTTTGGAAATTCTTATAAGGCTTCAAGTGCAATTTCTTTAAATGAAGTTTTATATGTTAAAAAGCTATTAGATATCGCTATTAGAAGTGGATATTCGCGTGGAAAATTTATCCCGTCGAATTAGCTAACACATTGTTGAGCTCGTCTTGGCTACTATAACTGTAAACTGGATTTTGTATAACTCGGAACTAGTATAAATTCCAGCAATAATGTAAACTTGGAGATCAAGTGCTGACTAACTCTTGCCAACAGGAGTTACTTTAGAATCGGTAGGCAATTGGGAAACATATCACTCTCTCAATGAACAAAATCTACCCTCTATAAGCCTCTTATGATTCTCATTCTATGGAACCTATGGACCAAGTGCATAGCGACCTGTTTGGACTTGGTATGTCCAATTGGTGTGACTTCGCAAAGTACATCGGCAACTGGCGAAGTTTTGTTTTCTCAGCACAGACCGACTCACGATTGTAAGAAGAAGAAGGTCTGAATTAAAATTTGTTTCGTATAACGGATGTTGAACATCTCAACCTAATAAATCGGCACGAATGTGACTTTCGAATAATCAATGTAAATCGAGCCTCAAAGTACTAATCGTTCCTCTTTACCTTTCCTAATGAAAAGCACAGCTGAACTGCAAAACCATTTATTTTCGCAAATAAACTCCATTAAATATTAAGTGAGCGCCCGTATATCAGCATTTTCCAGTCTTATACACCTCACATCGCAACTGAATAAATTCTCAAACTAAATTATGTTAATTCCACTGCTTCTACGCTAATGATTCCACTTTATGGCAATCGATTGCAGCGAGGACAAATCTACGCCCCACGCCTCCCATAATTCTCTAAACACATTAGAGGAGATTTGTTGATTTGCTATTTGCCGACTCCGCTGTGACAGCCATGCCAATAGGAGCAACAACAAAACAAATCGGCAGCTAGCGAGTTATCTTAGCAAATCAGTGTCGGCGCTGCAGGCAGGCGCTACGCCACTTCAGCGCCACAAATTAAATCAATTTAATCCTAATTTTATCGCCAGCAAAGTAACAATCAGCGGTCTATATAAATTGAGTTTGAGTTTAAGTTCAGTGCGAGTTTAAATGCCGCGCCGCACGGCGGCACAGCGGCGAGAAACGGCTAGGAGGCTATATTTATGTATGTGCTTCTTGACGTTCGATGGTGAGCGCCAATGTCGTATTAAGATAACTGCCACAAATGGTTGGCTGCATGGCGTGTGGCATGTGGCAAGCGGTCTGGTTGACAGTGCGGCAGTGCTGACTACCCAGTGAGGCAAAGGAGCAGTTGCGAAATGAAAGTGCACGATACATACATACACAGCGATAGTAAAAG
The DNA here is from genome assembly GCF_023373825.1 of Bactrocera dorsalis. Taxonomy (NCBI): domain Eukaryota; kingdom Metazoa; phylum Arthropoda; class Insecta; order Diptera; family Tephritidae; genus Bactrocera; species Bactrocera dorsalis. The sequence goes on along the minus strand of NC_064304.1, from coordinate 33,263,243 downwards.
CCGTTTCGCACAGGTGTAGGATAGCGGTTAATGCGAGTGTGAGTACGAAGAGTGCGCTTGTGTTGGTGTGTAGACTTTCTTACAATTTGTAAAATTGAATTTCTGCCTTTTTATTACTTCTGCGTGTGCTAGCTGTTTGTGCGAATGCCTCTGTGATCGTATGACCGTCGCTTTACACATTTTGTCGCGCATAAAAAACCGTTTTATCGCCAAAGAGAAGTCGTCGTCTCGTTGCTCGCTTTGAATGCTACTCTTCCGCAAACGAAAAACGGCAAAGAGCTAATGGAAAAGTGGCACCGTTACCTCCGTTTCACGCGTACACTCATAGACAATGGCAAACACATCGCATTCTTTGTTGCTTTTGTTGTTTGCTATAACTGCTTTTTGAAGACCGAGAAATTACACAACTTCTATACCCTCTACATAGCGATATTACGTTGTTTTTTTGTTTTCCTCTTCTCGGAGGAGGAATCTTGAAAGATAGAGTCATTTTTCTGGACGTTAGGTACGATTCGAATTGGCCGCTAAAGATACATCTCCTATGGGACCACGCCCAAGCAGGACTTGCGGCACAGTACGCCTACGTACTTCCGTTAGGAATTACTTCATAGGGTCAGGCTTAGCAATTCGCCCCTTCAGTCATGCTTTTCGTCCTAATTTCGGTTAATCCGTCTGTTTTTACTGCGTTGCCGCTCTTTCTTCCTTAGCTCTTACATAGTTATAGCTGCCCACGCTATCACAGAGATAGATCCGACCAGACCATCTTCGTCATTTGCGTCACTCGGAGAAAATGTTCTTCCTTTTCAATAATACATTGCAGATTCGGAAAATTGAACCTATATCACTCGACTTTAAAGCAAATCGGAAGCAAATTAGAAGCTATATAACACGATTATGGTATCTCCAGGGCAGTATGTGAGCAATTTCAATAAATCAAGAGCAAAATCATTTCTATTATAAGACTTTATATAACTATTTGAGAAGTGATCATTATCATTCCGTAGGCAATTCTTATAAACAAGTTCTGATCAACCTCTTGGAACAATATACATTTTATAGATAAGCGAGGAGGAAAAAGGGTTAATAATTTTTACCTCACAATCAGTTTGGATGTGGATTTCAAGACGGTGAAGTTAAAAAAACAATCATCTTATTTCTCAAGTAAGCCATGCCAAATGTTTTCGGTTTTCTCAAACCTTTGTTGTGGGTATAGAATCTCCGCAGACACCGTAGCTGCGCTTGGCCTCACATAGCATCTCGTTTACCATTTACCGTAATGTGCACTGATGTGAAATGTTGCAAACGTTACAAAAAGAAAATAAATTTGTATACTTCTACACCTATTGATGTATGCTTCCTCCAACGCCTGCCGATATGAATTTTAACGGCACTTCAGCGCTCGTTGTGCTCGTAACCACTTCTGCAAAATATTGCAATTTTTCTATACAATTTCTAGACAATATTTCTTAACTTCTTTCTGCATTTGCGCACCGTCCCTTTTCCATGCAGCCATTGTCATTGCTGCTTGGCATGCCCCGGCATTGGTGAGACGCCTTAATAATGGTCTTCAATACTCTTTGCATACTTGTAGGCGAAAGGCCGTTAATTCAAATTGACTTCTTTGCTGTGAACGCTGATGTTTCGCATTTCAACAAAGGCTGACTGTCGTGGATTGCTCGCTTGTAAACAGTGTTGCCAGATTTTCAATTTTCCATTTATTATTTATTGAAAGACTCGGACTATCTAGGATAGTAGTCAGGAAAAAATATTGAATTCTACACTGATTTTCAAAAAATTTCAAATGAAAATCAATGATAATAACTCATAATGAAATAAATTTTATTAATAATTAAATGATTTCTATAAAATTTTGGATTTGGATTCGGTTTATTTTTACGACAAATTTTCCAGTATTTTCTAGTTCTTTTTAAAAAACCTGGCAGCTCTACCCTAAATACAGCGACTGCAATGCGGTTCAATACGTTTCCTGTCGTTTGACTTATCAATGGCAAGACTGCATTTCACACCTTATTTTAAGACTAGTAAGAGTTTGCAACAACAAATATGAAATAATAGCAACAATAGTGTTCCAGTAAGTGGTCGCATATCCCTCAGATTACTTACTTTCACTGCAGAGTTTATAACCAATCTTGGCGGGTAATAATTGTATTGAAGGAAATGGACTTTTGCTGTGAGGGGCAGTGCGTGGAGGCAGTTAGAAAGAAGAATAAAAGAGGAGTGTTTGCAACACTATCAAAACTTTTAAATATTGTTAAACTTGGATGAAGTCTTTGGAAGAAATAAAACATCAATTACAAGGTTATTGAGTTCCTTAGCAATATCAACGGAATTTTTCTCGCAAGTGAGACCTACACGAAGTAGTAATTGAAATTGATCTCTATCCCTTTCAAGTAAATACAATATTCGGAACTTGAGAATTAAATCTCCGTATACGGCCAAGCAGCAATCAAGGTAATTACGTCGTTTCACTTCGCCAGCTTACAAATACATAGTGAACGAGATTGTCAAGTGTGGCGTACAGCTGTCAGTCGAAAACGTGATCGACGATCGTGGTAACCCCATACATTATCTTTACGACGATCTGACCAGTAGAATGGTAAGGCGAAAACGAGATGGAATGATTTACCGGGATGCAAAACTGCAAAAGTTATATAAAAAGCGGTAGAAAAGAAATACGTAAAGAACTTAAACTCTTGATAGTGGGGAGTATGGGAACATCATTGTAGTACCTATTGGTCACAGGCTGGAAGCTGCTTACATCTGAAGAACGCACCGACAGATCGATATAAATACTCATTTTGAAATACGCGTTAAGAATTGAACTCCTGAAGAGTGACTACTTTTCATGGAATCCGTAATGGCACTCCATCTGGCATCGGTGAAGACCAAAGCTATGCGAAACCTAGTAGACTCATCTAATCTAATGTTCAAAGCTGAAGTGATGTTAATATGTACCTCGGAAGGCAAATTTCAGGTTTTTCTCCACCTGATATTTTCAACAGACATGAGGTCTTTCTCTTTCTCTGCTTCCCCCAGCGGGTATTGCGTTGAAAACTCTCAGAGCTGAAGTGTTTTCATCCATTCGGACGACACAAATTAGCCAGCGCGGTGCTGAACTATATCAATGTTGTTTTATATCTCGTACAGCTCATCATTCCTTCCAATTAAAACATTATAACAAGTATATTCTCATTGTAGGAGTACTTCTCTCCTTTTTTAACCAATATTCAAGGAGAGAAAAAGTCTCTCAATTAGGGTCTGTCAGCAAGTCCAAAGAATGTTGTCGATATTAGATGAAAGGATTTTTTTTCGATATACATTTCTGAGGATATGTCTAAGATTAAAGTTACTGTACTGTTATTGTTCACATATATTCATAAATTAATTTAATTTGTAAGAAACACCCAAGGACATTCCATAAAATTTGATTACATCAGTCTCCTCATGAAAAACTCCAATTGGAATGAAGAAAAAATCTAAACTACTCGTACAAATATGAAGACGTGGCATTCCTACACACGACCGGCACCGACTTACACACGAGTGAATCGACAAATAAGATATGAGCGCATACACTCACACTTCTATAAGGAGAGTTCACAATCAACACCGCATGTTCAGAAGTCAAGTGACGAAGCGTAGATTGAAGGCAAATATTTGAGCAGCACATGGCAAACACATAGTAGACATGGTACACGCTTTGAAAGGAGCGATTGCAGCATTAAAGTGTGTTTGTGGTTAGGGTGTGTGCGTAAAGCTTCCACAATGCTTTCTCCTTGCCCACCTGAGCAATCAGCATTATTCCGCATTTGGCATTGACACTGCCATCGATTGGCTTATGCTCCTACCATATACCTCCGAAGGCAGGCAGTGGAAGGAATACAGTTAATTTCATGTGCAAACATAGTCTGATATGTATTTTTGAATGTAAGACAAGGCTCGTGATACATACATATTTTAAATGAAGTTGACGAGCTTTACTTTAATGTTTGCCGCGTAGAACATTCAGCAAATAAATTTCGAAATACACCTTTAGACGATTATGAAATTCAAATTTAGCTGAAATCACCTAACGTAGAGACGTCAGAATTATTAGTCTTTATCGTAAAAAATAATGGGTCTGTGTATGAAAGGATATAACACTCAGGCAACGGACATGGCACAACCCAATTTTAGTTAAAATTCTATACTTAAGCAGTTATTGGACCAGTTGGAACCTTAACATCGCTCTGCTACTTTTTTACATTCCACAAATTTCTTATCGAAGTATAAAGACTTTCGCTCTTTTACAACCGTGTGTCGATCTGGGTCGAGCACATAAGATTTCTACAGTTGGCTCTGTCCTTTGCGAGGCCACGTCAGTTGTCGATACGCACTTGCTTGGTTTGGATGGGTGGGCGCCCTTTCTTCTATTTTTCAGCCATTCGAAGGAACTTTTCGCTAGAACTTCATCTTTCATGCGGGCGTCATGACCTAAACAGCATTTCCGTTGGATTTTTGTGCGCTTAACTATATTCATATCGATGTTGAGCTTATACATGTCACGCCACTCTGCCCCAGGAAACTAAATCAACAAGGATTGGTATGCTGAGTTTAGATGACCAAAAACAACGACGACTTGATGACACGGAGCAGTATTGGAAGGTATACAAGCATAATAAACCCGAGATTTTGCGTCGATATGTGACAAATGATGAATCGCGGCTCCATTCTTCCACTCCGAAGTCTAATCGACAGTCATCCGAGTGGACCCCAAATGAACTGCGCACGATGCACCCGCACCAAAGCGTGGAAAAACGCAACAGTCGGCTGGCTGTATTTTGGAATGTGCATTGAATAAGCTTTAATTACCGCCTTGAAAAAGAAAGAGCAATCAACAACGACTATTACATATTACAGTTATTGAATCGCTTGAAAGACGACATCGCCGAAAACGGTCTAATTTAAAGAAAACTAGTGTGCTGTCTTACCAAGCCAATGTTCCGTGTCACAAATCAGTGAAAGCGATGGCAAGAATTCATGAGCAGGGATTTTAATTGCTTTCGCCTCCATCATATTCTCCAGATCAGGTCCCTTACAACTATTTCCTGCCCTGAGAGCTTAAAAGCATGCTCCCTGAAAAGAAATTTTCATCGATTAAAGAGATGATCTCCGAAACTTCTATCAGATAAGAATTCTCTGGACATTGCAATTATAAATCTCACATATTGACCATTATTTTCGGTAAAAATTAAACTACTTGTATAGATACTGAGGTCTATATATTCGGTACTCAGGCTCAGGGCTTGAATAGTTTTTGTTGGATTTGAGTTTTATTCCTTAATTTTGTGCTCAGTTATGGAACTTGATAGGTTTTTGGGCAATGGCGATTTGTGGGCGTGGCAGTGTAGCTCGTATTTTTTTTTTTTGCCAAGGAATGTGCATACCAAATTTCATGGAGATATCTCAATTTTTACTCAAGTTGCAGCTTACATGGAACAGACATGGACGAACAGACAGATGGACAGTTAACCGGATTTCAACTTTTCTCGTCATCATCATCATTTTCATATATACAATATAAACCTATATCTATTTCGCTTAGTTTTAGGTGATACGTACAACCGTTAGGTGAACAAAGCTATAATACTCCGTGGCAACTGGTTGTAAGAGTATTAAAATATATATGCATTATACTTATATAAAATGCATATAAATTTCTGTTAAAGATTTGAATTTTTTCCATTACTATACCTTTCAAAAAATGCAAATTGACATTAAAACCGCAGTTGTCATTGTGACAGAAGTGTCCCACAATGTCAGCGCCATGCAAAAATGTACCCAATCTGCATATGTTGCAACTACATATGGGTATACACATCTATCAGCATATGCATATAATGGTGGCACTCACTAAATATGACGCAAATCTAAATATGGTTTAACCCACCCGCACACTCCGATCCATCAACGACGTCACCGCTCTGACAGTTCAGCTCATTCAAATGCAGCACGCCAAATCTGCACATGTCGCCGAACATCGCGCCGCCGGCGGAAGGGGGTATCATTTGGAAATGCACTTTATCTTCATTTTGTTTATCTCCGCTTTATACTCCATTCAGTGTGTGCGCGTCTGTCGGATTAACTTATTCAAAGCAGGCACGTAATATAACTCTCGCCGAACTCTATGTACCGTTATATACTCCTGCAATAAGAACACTTACTTCCTGTTGTCTTCCTTTATTTTCACCTTCCATATACATATTAATTTATTTTTATTGCTTTCTCACCGAAAATCCAACCAAAAAATTCTACAGAAATAATAAAAATACTTTCGCCTATCTGCCGGATACCCATGCAAGTGCCACGTAGCCTTTGCAGTCTCACCGACGGTATAACCTTCGCCGTGGCACCTGTACACCTCAATTGTCTTATCCAACAAATTTATAGTCGTATATATTAGGTATCGGCCCAAAACAGCTTACTCAATTGCCCCACCCTGCGCTTGCTTCGGCAAATTCCACGCGTAAGCTCGCCTGTGTGCTGCAAGGCTTTCGGCTTTGGTCCACCGCCCACACATTTCGCCCACCATGCTACTGCGTTTGCTTGGAATTTTGGTCACGCAAAAGCCATCAGCGTAAACTAATGTTCATCTTAAGTTGTCTGTGGCGTCTACATCAAGTGTTTTGTCGTCGTCGACTTCATCGACTGCATAAAAAGAATGGACTATATACGCCACTGCTGTTGGTCACTTGTCGTCAATGGCGCAACACTTAGACATTTTGTGAGCTGCCTTTAAATCTCAGCAACCTTGGGCCATAAACTGCTCTGCTGTACTCCACGCTTCGCTCTTCCATTTGCCGTTGTCTTCCACTTATGCTCTTCCGCAATGGTTCGCTTGCACAGTCCTGTCGATTATATTCGGTTCGTGGTTCGTAAAGCTTTCAATAAGCTATCATCATTGATTTCGATACTCATCACTTTCGGTCAACTAGCCGGCCGATAGTGGAGACTGCCAAACCACCCACCTTAAGACGGTTGGTAGATTTATGAGCCGCTGCCAGTTGACTACGAAAATGCGCTACTTGCTGAAGTCTTCAGATCGTCGGAATGACGTAATGTTGTGGGACAGCTTAACGGTTATATGATTTGCTGTTTCTTTCGCGGAGGTACTAATATAGTGCATATATGTAAAGTAACGATTGTTTCTACAAATTCTTTAGCATATTTGTGTTCTAAAAGTTAATGACCCCTATGAGATCCTGTAATATGGTTGCTTCACACTCGGAGCTTCGACTCTCCGGTTCTCAACGCATTCAATACGACTGGATCGTATGTTTATTGGTAACAAGTTTATTGGTAACAAACCCTATGAGTTTAACACCGATAGTGAGGAATATCTGACAAATATGGTTCACTATTGACTCAAGGAAACTTGAGACAATTGTGTTCGAGCTGGCGTGGCTCGATGAAAAATTTTGAGAACTTCGGTTCGGCCTATTTCAGACATCATTTTAGGTAACTTTGTTGATGTATGATAACATCTCCTTAATTACTCTTGTCCATCAGCTTCACCAATCCTCCATGGTTTCATCTCGAAACTTTGCGACCTTCCTTATAATTCTGCCTGCATTTGCCGGCTACCGCAGAGGGGTCGGCCACATTGGTATACTAACCGCATATGCAGACACATTTAAAAAAGGTAACTGTATGTAAACTCAATACAGAATCATTTCCAATCCATTATTGAAGTCTAAGGTGTCGTTTATGTTCTAATAAGTTTTGGGGTTCTCTTTATATTCGAATGTGTTAATTGCAATTGTATGTACTCTGAGTTGTGCTGGACTTATTTCCGCCAAGCGGCTGGTCGAACACTGGTGGAGCATGTAACACTACATACACGTATGCCGACAGCAAGCCTATTACCTATATCCCGCACACTCCTAACTGATTGTGTCAGCTGGAGCCATCATATGTGGTTCGGGTAGCCAACTGAGGAAATGAAGAGAAATTGGAAAATGGCAGAACAGACGAAGTATGATAATTACTTTTGCATACAATTAGATTGTTTGGTCTCAAGCCCAACATGACACACACGTCGCACTGGCCAACCGCCGAGGTCAGTCTCTAGTACTGCCAAGCGAACAAATACGAAGTTAATAGCTTTTTATCTTGTTCCAAAACAAGGCTGTTGATTTGCTGCTTTGATACTTTGCTGCTGTGACGGAAGGCGCAAGTGTCCATGCTCTCGCAGGTGCCGAGTTTGGTGGCTGTTCAGGCGGCAGATCTAATTTTGCAACGAACTCCCTTCTAACTGCCCAACTACTTTTTAAGCCAACGAAAAAACCTCATACACTAACCCTTCTGGTCACTTTCGCCTTCGGTGAAGAGTTAATGTAATAATGGAAGCCAGCTGCTGACGACAATGCGGAGAGGCTTGAAACAGACCAATGGTGTAGAGGGGAGGGATATACTTATGTATGGGTGTTTGTTTGTATATGTGTCGTTGTGTGGGACAGTTGGGAAGCTGGTGGTGGCGGTTGCAATAACGAGCGCTGCAGCAAGAACCCTGTGCAATCAACCTCAGCTGCTAATGAAGTTCCCGAGACGCAGACCAAGTATCCTTGCATTCGTGTATCCAAATAGTTGCGTAGGTTTGCTTCCAGCTCGTGTCAATGCGTCTTTAAGCATGCAGGCGGGTGTGTGCTTAATGTGGTAATGATAGCCTTGGGTTACAACATCAGCAAACATATCATCACTTTAGTCGCTCGTTTGTTCGACAGGCGGTCAATTGGATAGTCTATAAAATGCAGCAAAAACAACTGCTATGCAAAGCAATAGTGTATTATATAGTACATAGAAGTACTATGTATTATATGTTTATATATTTTAGGGTGGCTTATTTTGGTAGGAAGAATAATTTTTCCTTTCCTTTAACTCAATTTTCATTTTAAGCCCACCATAGTTCAAAATATTAAATAATATAATTTTCGGCATTTTGGAATATCATTTCGGGTACAGAAATTTTAACATAAGTCTTCAATACTTCAGTAATCCCTGCTTTCATATCTTTAGTTAGATATATACAAATGCCAACATGGCTCGATCGACTCAGCTCGTCATGTTGATCACTTATACAGGGTCTCCAATGTTTCCTTCTGGATACTACACATTTCGTGGTAAACTTAATATACCCTGCTTAGTGTAAAATGATCTTAGCCTATCAATTGGAAATATGTAAACTGGTGTAGTAGACCCATTTTATTTACGTACTAGGTTCTTTCAAAAGAAATTTGATTCATGAAAATACTTTAAGTACCACCCTAATGAGTATTATTCTCATCGATTGCGTACCCACGCACTCAGTTGTGCACAAATATTGTGGCTATGTTTGCTTGTCTGGCAGCTGTTTGTCGCCGCTCTAATCGGCTTGAGCTTCAAACATTCACCACAATGTGTATCAATTGGTTGTTCAGCTTACCGACGCATTGATTGCTAGCCGACCCACACACACAAACACTCTTACATGTATGGATATGTTTCCCCACGCTGCACTCCCATGCACTGTTATTAATTGGTCCTCATCTGTGTCTGGGTCATTTATTGTGTCTTCCGCTTGTTGCCCCACTGTCGGCTGCTGGCTACTATCTGCCGTCTGTTGTCAACTCTTTAGACGATTGTTTACTTGCTTGTTGCTCAAACTGTAAATAACTATACACACACTCACACAAACTTATGAATGTGTATGAACTTTCTGCTCTTTTTCTGCTTAAAGGGTATACATATGTACATATGAATGAAAATAGCTTGTGGTTGCCATGCTTTGTTTGCTCCGACGCACTTCTTCACGCAAAAAGCAACAATAATAAAAAACATTTACTTGGTTGCTCAGTCACGTTGGCATAGTAAGTGAGGTCAAGCGGTTATCTCGACAGTTCTAATCGACTCTTGTGACACACTTAAATATGTGAATTACATACATACCAATATTTGGAACCATTCCAATTTGGTACAAAAATAGCTCAAGAGTCATTTATTTCCTTCATTATCATTAATTTAAAGAAATAAAATCCATATATACTTATACATATATTAATCATGGAAGCTGTGGATATATGAAATTCAAAGCAGAAAATTGAAAAAAATACGTAATGGATATATTTGAAATAAATAAAAAAATCATCGACCGATCTCTCTTCCTCTCTTTAAGAACCTATGTCACACTGAAATATGGATGATTAAATCAGTTTATCCCACACACGTGACACATAACACGCGAAATGTTTTGCTGCAAGGCCTGAATCGAAGCGGGATTGCCCACGTAGACTTTAGAGTTTACATATCACCACAGGAAAAAGTCTAGGTGTGTGATGTCGTACGATCTGGGTAGTAAATCGACCAACCTAAAACGTGAAATCTACAAGAGTTGACCTGTGAAGCATAAATTAACTCTCTATTATAAATGTTTTTCGTTCCCTTAAGCCTGGCAAGACATGTAGAATCAGTCACATTGTTCAAACGACGAACTATAATTTTTTCATCATCTATGCTACTTTATTTCAGCAGTATTTACTTAGACTATAATTCTAACAACTAACAATAAAATCTTTATTATATTCTAACTAAAATATAACGCATTTGTCCTTCATCGTATGCTCCACTCCACATTCAAATGCATTTCCAAACTCATTTAAGTTCGCCACAGCACCGTTTACACGCAACGCTTCCGGTAAGTCCACAAACTCGGGCACTTCGTCGGCATAATCCGCACAGGAGAGCTGCGCATAAGCGAGGAAGAACTGCTGTCTATGTTTGTTTGGCAAACGTGGTAAGACGCTGATGTCTTGCTCACTTTTGCCCTGCGTCCACTTCTCATACAAGCGATAAGCTAAAGAAAGACCACCATTATCTATGAAGGCCTTCTTCAGGCGTTCGCGATCGTTTACATTTTTGCCTTTAAACTCTTTCGCTGAATAATACGGCTGATCAGCAAAACAGCTGGAACGTTTGACGAAGGTCAATTCGGAGGCAATATCCCACACTTTCTGTTGACCAGCTTCGCTGTCGTTCTCACTAAGGCCACGTACAATTTGTTGCGCCAAAACGAAACCGAAAGTGCCATATTTTATGGATGTCGGGTACGAGGTGTCCCAGAAGAAGCGTGGCTGTAGGAAGACCACTGGGAATTGTATGGTATTCGTTTGTGTATTGTAAGTGGGCAGCAACTTTAGCGTATACGACGGACTACTTTGCGGTACATGCAGTAACGCGGCGGCCTGATGTAGCTGGAGTAATTGCTTTTCATTTTGCCACTCTAGCAAATTGATGATATTATTGTAGTATTGATCGGGGTACATGTTGGCGGGCTTGATGCCACCTTGAAAGAAACCGATATGCTCCTGCGGTTGCAAGACCTCTATGCGCATTGCCCGCAGTTTCTCGCGTAAGTTCTGCAGTGTCTTTGGCGATATCCAACTGAAACGCGGCGAAGTTTGTAGCTCGTTATTTAGGTTATATTTGATGGTGTGGAACATTGTCTGTAGCTCTTGGAATAGTTCGGTATCTTCGTAATTGCGGTTGTAGAAATACTCCATTTCATGTGGAAAAAAGTCGATCAATTTGTGCACACAAAACTCTTTGCTGCCACCCAAGTCGAAGCGGTCCAAAACCTTCCAGAGCGTATAATTGGCTAGCGTCAGTTTCGGTGTGAGTCTAATGATATCGACAAGATTTTTGAAATACCCCTTCGGGGTTTCATAAACCTTTTCGTTAATCGGGCGATCGAACATCAGCTGCAGATAGCGGCTTAAATCTACAAAACTGCCGTAGGAGGCCTTCAGTTCAGCCACATAGCGTTCGAGTGGCGCTGCTTCTTGTGTCACATTCTGCAATACCTTGCCCAACTGTTTTTCAACTTGCTGCACCTGCGAGGCGAGCTCTTGCGCCCAAGCGTTACTCATTTCGGGAAAGAATTGTTGCAGCTTATTTTGTACGTAGCGCGCATAGTTGGCGTGTTTCTCCAACTCTAAAGTAGGCGCGCCTAGTTGTATGCGACTTTTGTCCGCGTGCTGTAGATCCGTTACTACGTCGAACGCTATAAAAACGTCCACATTGAATTTACGCTTTGCCAACACAACAAGTTTGAGCCAATCATACTCGTCTTCGAACCAATCATTGTCGGTTATGAGCGGCCAGCCGATTTGAAAATTAAGTGCATCCCAAATAGGCGCATAACCCACGGTCTTAATGGTCTGCGTATCACGGCATGAGTCGAAGACCGCCTTCAGTAGATTGTTCAGGTATATATCAGTCGCTGCTGCACCGTTATTATTGCTGCTCTCACTGTCAGGCTCCTGCAACGCTGCGGCACATTTGCTTACATACAAATCCTCCAGTAGACCTACAAATGAGGTTTTGTTCTTCCCTGCCGACGCGGGATGATTAAACGCCCATCGTCCACAGGCCCAGTTGTAGAAGTTGTCGCACGGATTTGCATTCCCATTCATATATGCCGACATTTGTATGCCACGCGAGAGTTGTAGTGTAGCATTGTTGTATTGTGGCACTGTGGGTTTTGCGGCGATGTGCTTCTGAGCAGCTTGCAGCAGCAGTAGCACCAATAATGGTTTATAAATTTTCCGCATTTTCGATTTCGAACTATTATTCTATGACGCACTTTTTCGGAACTATCATACGGTTGTTGTTGACGCGGAAAAGTTTTGAGCTTGACTAAACTGTGGAGTGGCGATGCGTGGTCTGAGCGATTGCGTAGCATTTCAGATAAGCATGCTGGCGTATGTACATATGTATCGGAATATAATATATTATATATATAGATTTCTTATCAGTGATTTGTTTTGTTTACTATTCTATTTGGTCTCGTATTCTGTTGAAAGAAATGTGTTTCGTAGTTTATGTATGTTCATATTTATGATTTTGGGTCACTGCTTCTTATCGATGCTTTCCATAGATTTAATATCTGTAGGTCAGCTTTCATAATATGAAAATTATATACTTAATTTCGGTGAATCCTACATAACCATTATTTGGAACTACCTGTACTTTTCGGGTTTTATTAAAAAAATTTAAATTCTTTCCTTTGTAGGCTCGCGTTCTTCATAGTTTATTAACTCGTCAACTTCTTTGAACAGGGACTTCTCTAAGGAATTATTTTTAAATTCTAAAGATAGGGTGTCATATTCCTGAGAATAGTCTCTGGAAAGAAAATTGAAATGAAGCCAAGTTCAATTTATCTTAACATTGGCTATAAGCCAGCTAAAAGCCGCCGACTTTCTTGAAGTATTTTCGAAGCTGTGAGAAATATGGATCCATTTCAGGAACCAAAAAATTTTAACTGATAAAAATCACCTTTGAAGGAATTCCTTTTTGTTTAGTCCCATTTTTTTGTTTGACTCTTTGTTTACTTTGAGTTTTATCTGTGAGTTTGTATGACAGCTATGTATATGCTATAGTGGTTCGATTCGAATAATATTTCTGGAGATTACATCAAATTTCGTGAAGATTTTCACACAACAGCTTTAGTTTGATCGGATAATTTGTATGAGAGTTACTTGCTATAGTGGTCCAATATATAAGGTTCCAATGAACGAGCATCTTATTGAGGTGAAATGGATGTGTGGAAAATATGACTCAAAACGGTTTCCCCAAATCGATTTTGGTTTGAGTTTTATGAAGAGTCAGAAATCTCACGAAGCTGAATCCAGCGATTACGCAGGTTGTATCGCAAATTTTGAGGAAATCTCATGAAGAATCAATGCAGTATGCGACGGTGCATTATCATAGTGCAAAAACCCATAATTTCGGCCTCTTTTTACGAATAGCTTCGCGCAAACGACACATAATACGCAAATAGTATTCCCTGTTGGTTGTTTGGTCAGTCGGAAGGAAATTAGAGTGCACTATACCTCGATAATCGAAGAAAACTGTCAACTTAACCTTGATTTTTGACCTGTTTTGATGTGATTTTTTCGGCTTCCGCTCACCTTTGCTACGATATGCGGCCGAATGATCATATGTTTCGAAGTCGTGACATATAGATCCAGGACACATCACCAGTCGGAAAGCATTGTTTCACAGACGTAAACGCGACTCTGTTTCTCGAAAAAGTTTAGTGATGTTGGAACCAATCGTGTTTTCACTTTTCTTAGGCTCAAATGATATTTCAAAATGGTTTTTACTGTTCCTTCCGATATTCCAATGATGATGTCAGTTAGATTTCTGACTATTCCCTGAAAATTAAATTAAAAAGTCTTACTTTTTTTTGCCCATAGCAATATATACATATACACCCAACCAAATTTTTGACACAGCATAAACATCGCACATCTCCAGACAACATTTTCCGAATTTTTGTACAAAAATCTAAAGAGTTGGTTCTTTTTAACGGTCTCTAGTGTCTCATAAACCTGACTCTTTATGTCTCTCATCTGCATTTTTGGTTACATAATATACAATGTTTAACTAACAAACAACTTCAGGGTTGCGGCAAAGTACAATGGGGACCCCACACACATAGAAATGTGGAGAAACGATGTAATGCTGTTACGTTCAAGTGCAAGAACACGCGGCAAGTAAAAGTATGCATTTATGTAGCATCGTTAGGTGGCCAAGAACCTCAAGAAAGCTGCGAGAACACATGAGGAGCGGGCACGTGCCATAAATGTGCAAATTACTGTCGGCAACACTTTCGTACTTTGCCCGCACATTGTGCATTTAGTCTTTCTTCTGCTGCTTCTCGAGCCGCACTTTGACTGTCTGTTGCACAAATACGCATTTCAAGCGCAACACACTTGCGGTTAATGTTCAGCGCCGAGTGTCGTCTTACGTTGTTTGTTGTACACTTGTGTTTTTGTCTTTATTTGTTTTAACGAAATGCACAAAAACAAAGCTTGTGACTTCCCATTACGTTGCATATGCATATAATGGGATATTCTGGTGGTTGGGGGACCTGAAGTCGACAACTTTTAAGCGAGGAAGCGTTTTATTTGCAGTCTTTGGTAACAGTTTTATTGAAAATACACCCACTTGCCTTCCTAACTGCCCTCCTGCCTTGGTCCCTTTTTTGCTTGCTGCTGAGGCCTTTAATAAGCGGCCGTAAAGCGACTCTCCAAGCATCTCATCAATTCCATTTGGGCACATTGTTATTTTGACGCATGCGAAAGTTATGCAACAAAGCTATGAGTTAGGAATATCTAAACAGGGACAAGATGTTCAACAGATAATTGTAATTGAAGTGACTAATAATTTTAAAATTTGTTTTTGAAAATTTCGATTATATAATTATAGTGAAATACTTGCTGGTAAGCTCTTTCCAACAGAGTTGAGGTCTTCCTCTTCTTCTACTTCCCATGACAAGTACTGCGTCGAATATTCTCAGAGCTAGATTCTTTTCATCCATTCGGACGACACGACCTAGCCAGTGTAGCTGCTGTCTTTGAACTAAGTATCTTGACCAGCTCATCGTGCTATCAACTGCGGTATTTGCCTTTGTCAATGCCCAAAGGACCATAAATCTTACATAGAATCTTTCTCTCGAAAACTCGTAACGCCGACTCATCAGATGTTGCCATCGTCCATGCCTCTGCACCATATAGCAGGAAAGCGATGATGAGTGCCTTGTGGAGTTTAGTCTTTGATCGTCGAGAGGACTTTACTTCTCTATTGCTACTAATTCCGAAGTAGCACCTTTTGGCAAGAGTTATTCTGCGTTGGATTTCGAGATTGACGTTATACTTGGTGTTAATACTGCTTCCAAGACAGACGAAATAGTCGCCTTGTCTGAAATCTCGATTGGTATCGAACGGCTCGGAGAGGTCCTTCCCGATCCTGACGGAGCTTTTGGTGTTGCCCAACGGCAGTTTACACAGCGGTATTAGTTTTGCGGGGGTACCAAATTCAGAAATCGCGGCATAAAGGCAGCTTCTTTTCGTGCTGTCAAAAGCAGCTTTCAAATCGATCCTATTTTTACGTGTCTTTTCCAAAATTTGGTTCATGGTGAATATCTGATCAGTTGTCGATTTTCCAGGCCTAAAGCCACACTGATATGTTCCAATCATATTCTTGGCGGTGGTCTAAAATCTTTCACACAGTAAGGTCGATAGAACCTTATATGTGATGTTGAAGAGTCTTTCCTACGGTGGTTAGAGCAGCTCAATTTTTCTGGATTGGGCAGAACACATTTAAATTCCAATCATCGGGCAAGCTTTCGTCTGACCATATTCTAAATATAAAGAACCTGATGCATGCTCCTTATCATCGTATTTGAATAGCTCGGCCGGAAATCCATCGACCCCTTCACTTTGTTGCTGTTCAGACGGATAATTGCTATTCGAATTTCTTCATGGTCGGGTAGTGGAACGTCCCGGGTTGGGTTCACCATCTTCTGGTGTTATACTTTCACTGCCACTTGCAGGTTTTAGAAGTGTTCACTCCATAATTTTAATATGCTCTGGGCATCAGTCACTAGATCACCTCAGGGGGTGCGATCTTGAAACCTTCTGTGAGTCGCCGCATCTTTTCATTTATTAAATTAGTTTATGGTAATATAATAACTCAAAACATGACCTAAATTTTCTGGATTAAAAGTTGATATTCTTTTTGCGTCGAGATCTTCTTAGCTCATTTAATTTATACCAAAACAGAGCGGAATTAGAAGTACTTGAGGTGTAAAGTATTAAAGATTCACAAGATGACGGATCCAAATATTATCTGTTACATTAAGGTATAAGAACAATCATTACAGACATACTAACTTCGACTGTAGCTTCAACCAATTTCTTTCGATTGGTCTGAAAGCCAAAAATTTTGTTTAGATATATAGTATTTTACTAAAAGTAACCAGAAAAATGTTGGCTTATAACTCTTTTTGTAAAGCAATCCTCCTATAGGATTGTTATCCCCTTCTTAAGGATTTTATCTTGTCGCGATGAAGAGGTTCAAAAGGTGCAGCGATGCTGAGCGTGATGCTAGCGTTGTCCTAGTTACCGATAGAAGTAAACTAGCAATTTCTAAGAATAGCACTGAAGCAAAAAACAATCCTACGGCATGTTCACATGCCCGCCATTTGCAGAGAACAGAAAAGATAACAGATACGAGGACTGCTATATATGTATATTTCTGGCCTAATAAATAGGCATATTTATCAACGAAAATGTTTTTTTTTTTCGTTGGATTTGGCTCGTCTTGGAAGACCCACACGGTCGATTGCTGTTGTGTTTCGGGCTCATACTAGTGATGAGCGATATTTCACTACAGGTGGTTTTTTCACTGTGATTGAAAAATCGCAAATCGCAACTGCGATCACTTTTTATAAATAGCAGTTCGCTTCTATGAACTGCGATTGCGATCGCAGTTCGAACCAGTGAATTGCGATCGCAGTTCGAAACTGTGATCGCAGTTCGAACCTGTGAATAGCGATCGCAGTTCGAACCTGTGATCGCAGTTCGAAACTGTGATCGCAGTTCGAACCAGTGAATTGCGATCGCAGTTCGAAACTGTGATCGCAGTTCGAACCTGTGAATTACGATCACAATAGCAAATAGCGAAATGTAACAACTTTCTTCCGG
The DNA here is from genome assembly GCF_023373825.1 of Bactrocera dorsalis. Taxonomy (NCBI): domain Eukaryota; kingdom Metazoa; phylum Arthropoda; class Insecta; order Diptera; family Tephritidae; genus Bactrocera; species Bactrocera dorsalis. The sequence continues at coordinate 33,245,658 of NC_064304.1, read as the reverse complement.
GTATTGTATATATCGTATATGCTATTTTTCGTCATAGCGGTTTGAAATTTTGAGTTTTTTTTAATTTTTAATATTGGCAGGAAATGTATCAAGGAAAACAAGTGAAGTGTGATGTTTGAAGTGGTAGATGAAATATAATCAAAATGGAATATTTTAATTTGTTTTAATAAAATTTTTAATTTTACTTATTGTTAAAACCAAATTTGAAAGCTTTTTGTGATGAAAACAAGAATTGTAACTAATTAATTTCAGAAAAAATGATGGAATAAAAAAATTACGGGTTTTTAATATTTTCCCAAAGATTAGGAAACCCGCGTTAATTATTTGGTCTTGAAAATATTAAAAGCTGGTATTCTAAAGAAACAAATTATCAACCACACTAATGGTAATTCCTTCTAAGAAATATCTGAAACCATCATACCAACATACAAATGAACTATGCAATACGCTCTAAGTGTCAGGTAGCCGAACCGCTCCAACATTTGCGAAAATGTAGTGAAAAGAAAGGCGTAAAAACTTGACTCGAGTTACAGGAGCCAAAAGAGAATTTGCCGCCAATAACGACAAAATGTTTCCGTCGTTCCCACAACAGTCGGGTCTACGTAAGTGGAACAAGCCCGGACTTTTATTCGGCCAAACAGTGTCAAATTGGCAGAATCTGCCGCTACAACAACAACAACGACTTTTGAACGGCGACTTAGTTGCGATCGCAATAGCAATATAAAATCACAGTGATTTAAAAATAGCTATCACTGAAATCACAGATATCGAAAAATCACAATATCGCTCATCTCTAGCTCATACGCATAGATCCATGACTCGTCACCTGTGACGATCTTATAAACGCCTTTTGAAGCACCGCGATCGTATTTTTTCAGCATTTCTTTACACCAATCCACACGAGCCTTTTTTTGAGCGAATGTCAAATTGTGCGGGATCCAACGAGAACAAACCTTTTTTACGACCAGGTGTTCATGCAATATCGAATGTACGCTGGTGGGAGAAATGCATAGGCATGCCTCTATCTGAAGGTATGTTACATGACGGTCTTGCATTATCAGTTCACGTACGGCATCGATGTTTTCTGGCACAACGGCTGTTTTTGGACGACCTTCACGGAATTCGTCTTTGAGCGAGCGTCGGCCACGATTGAATTCGTTGTAACAGTTTATCACAGTGCTATAGGATGGTGCTTCATAGCCATATAAAGATTTTAGTTCATCGATGCACTCTTGTCGTGATACGAGTAATCCACGTCGAAAGTTGGGAAAAATGATCGCACGAAAATGTTCACGAGTTAATTCCATTTTTTGACCGAGATGAATTTTTTAATTTACTGTAAATAAAACAATTCACGATTAAATAACAAAATGTTCTGAGTGATGTTATGCTAAAAAATGTCAAACTTTCCAATTGAAATGTCAGATTGCACCTGGCAACAATAAGTGTTGCCTAGTCCAGAAATATATATAGCAGCCTATGTATACTTCTAAAATAGGCAATCTGATCTAATCTCGCAGTTTTTCAATAAAATCTGATTTCTGAAACCATAAGTAAAGTAGCTGAATGGCGTTACGCTCCAGCACTCGATTGTTTTTCATAAATGATGCGATCTGTTTCCATTTAAGTAAGATATACATTAAAAAACCTTTTAACGGTTTAGTATTGATATTATAGGTTTAAAAATTTTAGATAAATGGTTCTGGATCAAATCAGAATTTCGTATAACTAATAGCGAGACCTTCTTCCAATGATCCGACGTTGTAGTTTCAAATATCTCTATAGACCAATATACTTTGTGGCTCTCATAGAAGTATAAAGATCTGTCTTGATTATCTGCTATTCTCTATTTGATTATATGTCTATATGTAGCAGAAATACGCCTTCTAAAGGTTTCTGGAGTAGACTTTGCAGAGTTTCGCTGTGGATGGTTCAAAATTAAAAAAGTCTAGAGCTGTGAATTTGTTCACAATTCGAACTCCTTTTCATTAGTTTCGAAAATATTTTTAAATGAAATTATAAATTCCGGCAAATTGATTGCACCGGCTTTTGGAACCCTCCACCTGTCATTAAATATACAAATATGTAGAAACCTGTGTGTACATACAACTGTCTGTTATATTGAATTCCCCGCTAACTGCGCAACACAGTATGCCACCCTCGTGTTGCACACTCATTATTATAGCCCATTTGGGGGCGTTTATTTGCACTAATACACGTCATATATGCTTGTTTTGTTACTGATTTGCTTGTCATCAGTCATCATTGCAGCTGTCAAACTTTGAATTTTGACGCAACTGCACCGCGGCGTCGTTTCACCTTGCGTGCTGCATGTGTGCGTGCCCCTTGTGTGCCTGTAAATGTTATGTAAACAGCTCGTGACTGCCTCATTTGCATGAGGTGCACATAAGTCAACACCAATAGTGATGATGCAACAATTCGAAATTTCGGCTGCTGAAACTGAATTAGACAAGCGCACGAGTGTGGCAGAAACCCCAGGTTGCAGTTCATTACGCTTTCCCCCTGCGTTCTGAGTTCTCAATACTTTAAACTCTAATTGCACTGTTGCGTGATAAATACGGCGATTAAGTGCAAATAGATTAGGTCATGCTTATGGAATTTCCAAAGCAGAACACTTTGAAGCGCGCTGAAATGTAATAAGTGAGTGCATGAATGGATGAATGGGTGTGTGTGGCAGGTGGGGGATGTGTTGCCAAGTAGAAAACGAAGAGTTTTCGTAGCTATTTTAAAATGTGCATCCTGAAGGGTGTTTTTTAACGGCGATAATAGCAACAATAATAATAAACACTGCAGCATATAACCTTCATCACAATGACAGTGAGGTATTTCAAACTGGGGTTCTCAGATCTGAAGGGTATAAAAAATTGTGTGAATAAGAAAACAATGAAATGGCAAACCTAACTGAAGAGAAATATCGAAAGAGCGGGAAAAAATTGCTGTTCCTATCGGTCTAGGGAATAGTAGCTCTGATTTCTAGTGATATGTATATTTTAAGGATATTGAAAGGCAGAATGAATCGGGCTAACTTATTCTGTTCGATAAAGGATTCGAAAAAGAACACCCCGACATATCTGGATTCATCACAGAAATGTAATCCCATTAGAGCAGAAACCCCGGTTTTGGGAGATGGTTTTCTTCTTATACGGTCCTATAGACGATATCAAAGAAATTCCGTAGGTTTTTAGTCGCTACCTTAAGGATATAATTTCTAATTAATACCAAATACATATACACTTTTTCCAACATTCGACCAGCATTTGGGTCCCATTTCCGCTCGTGACATTAGTATCCTTACTTTTTGTTCTACTCACTTGCTCCCTTGCCGGTTGCTGCCAACCCGTCACTTCTTTCGCCCCTTAGCGTTCTGGAATGATGTTTGAATTTTGATATTTAGCTCATCTTACGACCCTTAACTTGTTCCCACCCACATTCATTCGCACCCCTGCCATTATTGCCATTTAGCATTTTAAAATTTTCAACGCTTCGTTATTGACGCATTCATTGCAAATTGTTTTGTCTTTCTTATTTTACTTTAAATAGCTCGAGGGCATACCGAACTGTGGGTGCTTTACATAACCACCCTTTAAAATAGTTTGAAACTGTTATTCTATGTTCCGCTGTCACAGTAGATGTATGTCACTCAATCGCACCCAACTTAAGCTTAACCTTTTTTGTTTTTGTTTTGGATTTTTTATCGGCTTTATGGCCTTAGGCTGTTTATTTACAGAAATCATTTGTAACATTTTGTGATTTTTTAGTCTCTTTGAGGGAGAATTTTGATTAATTGGTGTTGTTATTAATCCGAAATTTTAGCATATTCACTTAGATGAAAGCCTTTGTAAGTATGTTTTGAAGGGGTAACGCTTTTTGCTGGAGGCAAAGTGGAATTACATCAGTCATTCGTCATTGGGCGTTAACAAATCAAGCAAATCCAATGAGAAATTTATAAATCATTTGCATTATTTGCTAGAGTTGGGATTAGAAATGGTTTGGTGTTGTGATAGAGCGGAAATGTATTCTAATATAATACTTTTAGTAATGAGTATTTTAATTGAGAATGAAGTTTTTATTTTGATGAATAGAGAAAACGTAACGGAAGGAATTTTGAAGAAGAATGTAAGGGTGATGCTCGGGCTTTGCCGATCATTAGTTGTTTTTGCAAGAAATAATAGCTAAATATATCTATTAGTAATCTTTCAAAAGCTGTCCGAAAAATAAGGTATACTACTCTATATAATTTGATTGTGATATTTCTCATAAATAGCGATTTACAAGTGTACATTAAGGAGAGGAATGTAAGTTCTAGTTCGTTGTCTAGAGATTAGAGGAATGTATGGTTAGATAAAATCCATTTTCACCACCAAATCACATGCACTAAGCAAAACAATCCGACCATAAATATAACACCCGGCAAATATATTGCTGTGCTATGGTTGCTATCAGACTCTCGGAAGTTAAACACGTTATACAACAGTGCGCATGTCATTCTTCCTTTTCACTGGTTGGTGCCAATTGGAGGTTTCAAGTGTAGCCAGGCTTGTTCTTTTCAACGGAGTGGAGGTCTTTCTCTTCCTCTGCTTTTTCCGGCGGGTACTGTGTCATCTAATATCTCGTAGAGCTTGTCGTTCCATTGACTGCGGTATTCGCCGTTGCCAATGCGCAAGAACCATAAATCTTTCGCCGAATCTTTCTCTCGAAAACTTGTAACGCCATCTCATCAGTTGTAGTCATCGACCAAGTCCCATTTGCTTTGCTTCCTTAACAAGTCTGAAGAATGCAGAACTAACACACATCCCTATTAAGTTGGACCATTGCGCCGGGGAGCCTACTTCTAGCTGCTTCTTCTCCGTTCACATACCTCCAAATAATATGTGGGAGGGACGGAGTCACTGAAGAAGAGGTGCATGAAAGCTTTTTCACGGATGGGTCAAGCTCTAGGCTCTTGCGCGAGCTCAGTAATGGTTGGTCAGCAACCCTTCTGGTCTAGAGTGAAATGTAAAAGGCCTGTTTAACTAATAGTTCTTGGCAAGGTTCACATGGGCTCAGTAATAGATGTCCAAATTGAACACTGTTTCATTGGCGCTCCCGTGGTAAGGCTAAAGATTTTGTCCTCCTCTTGCAGGGATGATGATGATGGAAAGGTCTATATACTTTCATGTTCAGCTGTTAAGGTGGAATTGGTCGAGACCTGACAAAACTCAGCATATTTACCTAACCTAAACTAGCCACCATCTTTTATTTAAGTGCTAAAAATCGTCTACTGGAAAAATGATAAAAAACAATATTTTTCTATTAAACATAACTTAGCAAAAAAGGTTATTTGTATAAGCCAGCCAATGTCTGTAATCCGAGGCAACTTAATAGGCCATGCCACATAAGTACTCAGCTATTTTTAGGTCCATTGAAAAGGTAATACGCCTACTATCAATTCGTCGACATGCGTCGAGTACAAAAGAAATCCGGTGATAGAGATCAATTGCGTTTTTTATCATTTCCGCACAGACACTTCCACACAAAATAGCACCACACACACACACACACTACCACATAAACATAATTTTTTATTGTGCGAACATATGGAAGATTGCGACACAATGGCTACTCGAATGGCTGGCAACTTCCTCGTTCAATACCATTGGAAATATAGATAGAAATATGTACGTATGTATTGTAAGTGTAGATGTGTGTGTGTGTATACTGACAGTTGCCCCTTGACCAGTTGTTAACCGAGGACTATTATTATGTTGCTGTTCTCTCTGTTAGTTGTTGTAGCTGTTCATTGAAGCGGCAATTGTGTACGCAGTTTAGTCTGTGGCTTCCGCTATTCCCGCCTCCTCATAGCCAACAAAGTCGCGGTCCTTTTTATCCTTCGGCTGAGTGCGGGAGCACACTCTCGCACTGGACACAATGTCGCATCGCTTGTCGATTGCTTCAATGGTCATTGTAATTGGCTTCTTTTGTTGTTACGCTTCGTTTTCATTCGATTTCTTTTATATCTTTTCCAAAGTGCTGGGAAAGTTTTTCTTTTCAAGTTGGAGTTTTAAGTTTTAAATAAATTTTCAATGATTTGGAGCGCTTAATTCACTTAGTAACTTTGATATTTAAAAGAAGCAAAATTAATTTAAGATTATGGTTATTAAATATGCAAAGTAAAGGTCTCTTATGAACTTATTCCTCAGATGAGTTACGATTAGCCCTTTTGAGGGTCGCGCGTTGGTTGAGAGGTTCAAACGTCAGTGGTCATAATTGCCTTGGTGGCTTAACAGATTAATCCAGCTACAGTTCGTACAAGGGTTTCTGTTTTACCTATTGACTTCGATAATTCGGTAGTTGGTTTTCAAGATAGCTGCACCTAGAAGTTTATATATTATGATTCAAGTCGCATTTGTCTTCAAGGCTTATTATTTACTTCTATTTCAAACAAAAGTAGCGATCAATTCCAAATGTTCTCTTTATTGTGTTTCCTATAAAACATTAGAAATGAAAAGTCTTTTATGGTGAATATATTTGAGAAAAATCTGGTGGGAGTAAAGTTAACATCACCGTGATGTTTTTCTTGAAAACAAAAGGCCAAGTATCCTCTTGGTTTAAGACAAAAAGTCTTGAGCTGCTTGAGCAACATATAAAAGAATCGTGCCTGATGACGCTCAAGTAAATGGCGCTGAGAAAAGTTTCCTCACTAGCGTGAATTTTTACATACGTCTCCATCATCCGGACAGTAGAAGATGAAAGCGAGACACAAAAATTAGTATATAAAAAATGAGAGAGGCCGAAATGCGTGAGTACGAAGAGCTTGACCAGCTGAATAACAGGGATAATCCCCGCAATTTCTACAAGAATATGCGGCGACGTATAAAATCGCGTAAGCTGCTTTAATTTTTTTTTAAGAAGAATGATTGCTTTCTTGAACCGCTTGTGTCGAGCTCTCCTGGAAATAGCCTAGTATAGTTAAAGCCTTGGTATTTGTTCCCAGTGGCGTTTTCTACTGGTCCTTTCAGTGTTAACTCTGTTAAGCATTCTTGTGCACACCAGTACCATTATTGATTTGATTTAAATGAACGAATTGCCTGAAGTGTCGCTGGACTATCACTGAGAATAACAGTCCTCAATTAAAAATGCTAGGAGACTTGGTCATGGACTTTGATACGTGGTCCCGTGATCTCGTTCTGTTAATCATTGCATTCTGCTTCTCCGAAACTACACCTCATTCAATTCTGCTGTTTTCGCTGCTGATGGAACTTCAATTCCCTGCACCCAAATTAATATTATGTTCTTTGATGAAATCTTCCTTGAAACAAGAAATTGAAGTGAGTATTTTTTTTACAGATTCTATTGGATCAATATATAATAGTGCACCACATCTTGATAGTCGAAGTAAATTGTCAATATAACCTTGATTTTTGACCTGCTTTGACGTGTTTTTTTCGGATCCGGCTCACCTTTGTCACGATATTATGCCAATTGACAGTCTGTTTCCAGGTCGTAAGTATAGATCCAAGACTCATCGACAGTAATAATACATCTCAAGATTATTTTCATCCTGGTAGTCGGAAAGCATTGTTTAACAGACATTAATGCGACGCTGTTTTTCGAAAAAATTTAGTGATTTTGGAACCAATCGTGCTTTCACTTTTCTTAGGCCCAAATGATCTTTCAAAATGGTTTTCATTGAACATTCCGCTATTTCAACGAAGCTTATTTTTTTTTTTCATTTTAACTTTTTTCTTTCACTCACTTTCTTTGCTCGTCTATCCGCTTTCATTTTCATTGATAACCCTCCGAATGAATGCCTCAATAACTCCACTTAACTGCTGCCTTAGAAAGAAATCTAGTAAGTAATATACTAACTTTTCTTCATTCACATTTATGCCTTTTGTATGTATGTTTTGTACAACAAATGCGCTAGTATATTTCCCAGTTCATAGGGATTAATGCAGCAACAGTGGCCATAACTTCTTATTCGAAGCAAAGTAATCTCAGAGCAACATTCATCATCCGAAAGAATAACGAACATACAGACATATCTCTGCTATATATAGACACAATAGCATTTATAGCCAGTGGCATAGCTCCACTGGCCGCCTGTTAGTTTACAAATATAATAACAATTGCATAGGGGATACTCTGGATGCTGGCGTGGAAACCCCAAAGAAAAAATTAAACTCTGCTGTTGCTACTGTTGTTGTTGCCCGCCTAGAGTCATCAAACAGAGCAAACATTTAACAACTCCGCCGGCAAGCAATAATAACAGCAACAACAACAAACATCAATAGCAATCATATTAATAGTGGTAACAAGAAGATTTCCACTTTTAACGGCATTTACAAGGCCAACATGCAACGGCTGTGAGCACTCGATTACGGAATTAAATGTAATCAGCAAACGTTTGAGCTGCAAAATCCCCCAGGGAAATTTGCAAACAATCGAAAATCACACATACAACAACAAACGGAAGCAAAGAGAAAATCATAAAAAACCGACGAGGAAAGAATTTTCCAAGCAAAGGCATGATTTTGACTTGTCTAGGCGTTAGAAGTGGAAAATGTATCAAGTTTTTATGGAAGGGTGTGGGCGTGGAGGTGAGCCTAGGATTGTGCTGTGTATTTTATGGTGTTGCTTAAGTTAAGGCGGCAAAAATTTTATGTGAATTGATATTTGCGGGAAATGCCTAAATTCATACGAGTGCATGTGTGAAGCTAAAATACTGTCGAGACAGTTAGCAAATCGAATACCAAGTGAATAATGAAAATTGAATTTATTTTCAACAAAATGTGAATGCATGCGCACAGCTTAAAGATAACTCAACTTAGACGATACGGCACTCTTCCCGCAATTTATTTGTTTTAAAAAGTTTCGAAATTTCTTGTATCGCTTATTTTAGTTTGAGGCCTGTTAAAGCCATTTATGCCATTATTTTTTGAAGAGATGGGTTTAGTTATGTGTAACACGGGCTGTTGAAGCGCGATTGGCTTACGATAATTGGTGTTAAAAATAAGGATTTAGTTTTAAAGAGAACTCTCAGACAGTTTCGTGACGGCTTGACTCAGTATAGTGCTACTCCGGACTGCTACTCCGGACTGGGTAGGTAATTGGGAAGTAAAGTCCTCTCTCGACGAACAAAGACCAAATTTTATAAGTCATTCATCATCCCCATCCTGATATATGGGGCAGAGACATGGACGATGCGATGTACAAGATAAAAGACGACATTGATATAGTTCAGCGAATTAAGACACAGCGGCTATGTTGGCTTGGTCATATCGTCTGAATGGATGAAACAATCTAGCTCCAGAAGCAGAGGAAGAAGAAGACCTACACTTCCTCGGAAAGACTAGGAGAGAAGGACCTGACTACGCTTGGAATCTCCAATTGGTGTCAAAATGCGAAAAGTAAGAAAGACTGGTGCGAAGGAGAAGTAACAAAATCGAAACATATGATAAGCGGACGAAGTTGGTCACTTACGACAACGTGAAATGATAAAAATCGTGATCGAATCGCGTCGAGCCTGCACAAGCAAGAATTGACCGCCACTATTAGGAAGTGATGGCAATGTGTTTGATGAGATTGGCAGTGCATTATCTCCTATGGGCTGTTACACTACTCTGCTTTCAGACCTATACAGTCCACAATTAGATCGACTAAAAGGGAGCTATCACTCAGAAGCGGCCAGCTTTGACCATTAAATAAGGAATTATGTTCCTTCTGGGCAACGCCAGGTTGCATACATCTACATACAGTGACTCGTCAGATGCTCTGAGTCTTAAGTTATTATTTATCCACATTGTGGTACGGTTTTAGCGCCTATTTAGTGCTATATGTTTCTTTCTAAGGCAAATTAAATAAACCTCAAAAGAAGATTGTAATAATCGACTGGTCCTGCTTTCTGCTAATAGGGACTAATGTGGCATTACGGAATTACCATGAAAATGTCATAAAGCTGTCGAAGAAAATTGTGTAAATTTGACTTAAATCCGAAAATTCTAACTATGCTAAATGAAACCTTAAATTTCATATTAAATGGGGAGTGTTTACTCACATTCGAAAAAATATTCTTTGTCATTTCATTTTTGAAGATTATCTCTTTCAAATGTTGGCTTCGGCCCCGTCTCTGATGGTCCATCTGTTGAGTCCGATTCGATGACTCGTTCGAGCATTTCGACTAGTATCTTGTGAACGACACGCGTTTTGTGTTTTGCTCCAATACCTGAATCGAAGAGGTATTGTCCACATAGGCTTAAGACTTTACATATCCCCACGGGAATAAGTCCAACAGTGTGATATCACACGATATCTGTGGCCATTCGCCCGGCCCTAATCGTGTTTCTTGTTAAATCCGTTGATTGATGTTATATGTGGGAAGTGGCGCCGTCTTGTTGAAACCAAATGTCGCCGCTATCACGAGCTTCAATTCCAGGCATCAACTAGTAGTTTATCAACGTGATAATGGCGACCGACGGTTACGTTCTCACCGGCATCATTTTTGAAGAAATATGGACCGATGATTTCACCGTCCCACAAACCACATCAAAAAAATTTTGATGAAGTTGCAGCTCTTGAATCTCTTAAAATTGCTCTTCATCCTAAATTCGGCAATTTTGCTTGGCTGCATACCCATTGTGCCAGAAATGGGTCTCATTGCTGAACGAGCTGAGTCAATTTAGCCACGTCCGTCTGACCAACTGTCTGTATATACAGTCCTACGTCCTTTTTTCACCAAGGAGCTGCTCATTTGTGGCAATTGCCGATATGGGATCACTATAAGTTATAGCTGCCATACAAACTGACATATCAAAATATTTTTATGGTATGTGAAATAAAATGTTTTATGTGCACGAATTTCTACCGTCTGGTATTAGCAATCATATGGAAAAAGCATAAAAATTTCTCTTTAAATCAATGCGGTTTGGCCGAACATTTTAAAGGTGGTTACAAGTATTTAAGTATTTTTTGGATGCAATGCAATGCAATTTGTTTTATCATTATACCCTAAATATGTTTGTCTACTTACCAGTAACAAAATCACTTTAGGAACAAAAATAGACTCACTAATGTTTTGCTTTATATTGTACATACATACACACATACGGTTACATATACCCACGTACATATTTATGTAACAATATGCTCCCACGTTTGTCAGCTCATTCTAATTCAATTACACATCTTAATATGGACGTGCGCAAATATTTTCATAGGACAAATTAAAACGTCAAAAATGACAGCAGCAGAAATCACCGAAGCGCCAAAAGCGCTTGTCAAGGGTAGCAACAACTAACTAGCCGAACAAAGGAATCGCCGGCAGCCACAAGAAATGGTGAAAGTAGCGCACAGATTTTGAAGAGCACTTCAGCGCTTCCTTATGTTGCATGCAACATGTAAACACAACAACACACAAGCACACATACAAAACTATACATGTGTGGTGGGGGTTTTATTTTGTTTATTTGTCAACACAGCCAAAAATAGCCAAATGAGTAGTTTGAGTGATTGAGTGGTGAAGGGAGGTGGAGAGTGGTTGAGTGCGTCTGTGCAATCACAGCAGATTTCCAAACATAATCAACTTGAAATCACAGCCCTCATCATCCGGTGGGGGGAATGGTGTTTAATATGCTTAAAAATGTTTTGTGTGGCACATGGGATGTGTGGCATGCCACAGCTTCAACAACAATACCAGCGTGCGCGTAAAAGCTTTCAGCGATGTAAGCAAACATGGCAAGCACCACCGTTAAAAAATCCGAATTTCGCAGACAGTTGACAAGGGAAAGCCCGACGGCTGCTTCTGGGGCGGCTTTTACAATATTCGTCGCTTACAAGTTGTTGTTTTTCTTTTGTACTTGCAGACTAGTGAGCGTGTGTTGCGACGACGTGGACGTGGCGCTGGCTCGCTGTTTGCCGTAGATAAATAAATCATTACCATATTTCAATTATGTTTTCATTTTCCACTTTTCCACTTTGTTGACCGGCTTAAGCGCCAAAAACGCCTTCGTTTATTACATAATAGCACTACGTAAGTCAGATTTTTTTTTATTTTTAAGAAATTTAGGTGCGTAGTTTAAGATGAGGTATTTAAAATAAAATTTCGACAATTTAAGACTTGAAAAAAGAATTTTCTTTTATTTAATCGATGTTTAAATATAAACCAATTTCTGGATTTATCTTTACTTTTAGTAGAAACTTTTATTCGGATAAACTATCATAATTCTCTTCATTATTTCCATTTTAGAAAGATCTTTTCTTGTTTTCCATTAGAATCATATAAATCACACAAGTGCTTATTCTCAGATCTGTTTGATGATGGTTTGTTTTTTGAGTGTCGTTGACAAAAGTCATATCCCTAGTAAGGCGCACTAGAACTGAGGATTGCTTTGTCAGTAATAGGAAATATTTAACTTTGTTTCCAGTAAGCGGAAATCTATTCACTTCGTTACTTCTCGCTTTACATATAAATAGTTAAACTACAACATTCAAGTAAATATTATGTAAATATTAAAACAGAAGTAGCAGCCACTATCTGTCAAAAGCCTTTAATATTTACCACTTACCACTTTACATATGATGAAGACATTTCGTGGAATGTCAGACAATCTTCATACGAGGAATTTTTTTAGCCCAAACTGGTTATTTGGATTTACTTTATGCTCGAAGCTAAGAATTTTATTATCTTTTTTTTTATTATTTTAGAAGAGTGCATACAGAGAAATATTAGGTAGTTATTATGCGTATAAGAATTTGAGCTTGTGACACTTCGATGAATGTTAATTGGGTGCGGTAGCTACCTGGGTATCCATCCAAAAGTTGAGTTACCATACTCAATCCTTACTCCTGCGTCCGCATCGAATACCGCGAGCAAAGTGAACAACTTTGAGTGAGATGCGGTAAACAAATATTGATCTCATAGTCACGGCTAAGCGAGATGAGCCTTGATGGGGCCTCTATGAGGTAATCGATTTAAGGGCGCAACAAGACATACAATTTTCTATCTTAGAGCAAGCTATAAACTCACTATATAAACGTGATTAATGAAGTTTTCTTTCCAGTTTGGGTTGTGCCACTGGGTTTGGGATCTGCCATCTAAAGATATAATTCCAATGAAAGTAACACGAAAGCCGCAGATATCGACCTCCGAAAAGTTAATGATCGTAGCATAATCATAAAGAACCACGATCGAGGGATATGCACTTGCCCTTTTTAAGGAAGCCACGATGTGAAGATCGTGCTTGGCGACTTCAAAACCACCCTACAACCGATTGTGACGAGCAATGGTGTCTTTTCAACAAAAAAAAAGAAAAAAAAAAATAAATAAAGAAGCAAAAAGACATGAGTACAAAGAAGTTTAGACAGCAAGCAAATGGTTTCAAATCCGATCGGCTTCTGTAAAGACAGAAATGACCACACACAGTATACTCCAAATGTGGAGGGAACACTTCTCGAACTAGGTAAACAACTTAATGGGTCAGTAATTAAACTTTTTTTTTTCTTTTTCTGTTCCCTTATACCCTTAGAATTAATGTAGAAACCCACTTTACCATTGGAAGGTTTCGAAAAAGGCGCAAAAATCTCTATTTTTAAAAATAAATTAATTTTGTGTTTTTCAGATGATCCAAACATGAGAAATCGTGGCCGCCAGAGAAAACGCATTTCATTCACAAACATGAGCAATGAAGTCCCGTAATGAGAAAGGACTTAGAGCATACGAGGGAGCTGTTCTTTGCAAGATCTTTGGGATACTCCAGATCCGAGGGTGACCAACGGTTTCGTCAATAGTCGCATTTCGTAGACGCTACTCGTTAAACGACACCACAAAAAGTTGGAAGTGCAGTTAAATATAGAGATTTGGTTCGCTAGTCACTGTCATCTTTATATCAGGGACCGGAAATAAGAGTTATTTTACAATTTTTAATAAAAAAAATCATACGTAAAGGAACATCGTAGAAAAGTTTTGTTTACACCATCATGATTTTTAGGTGAACTATATGCGAAATATTGTATGATTTTTAAATTTAGATTTTTATATATTTAGATCAAAAATAAAAGTTATTTTTGATTTCTATTTTTTTAGATCAAAAATAAAAGTTATTTTTGATTTTTATTTTTTTAGATCAAAAATAAAAGTTATTTTTGATTTTTATTTTTTTAGATCAAAAAATAAGAATTATTTTTGATTTTTATATTTTTAAATCAATAATAAAAATAAATTCAAAATTTGTGGCATAATATGTTTCTTAATTTCTGTTAAGCTTTAAAGTAAAACTAAGGTGTACGGTTATAATAACAGCAAAAAATAAATAAATACAAATTTGAATTGATTTTTATTATTGATTTAAAAATATAAAAATCAAAAATAATTCTTATTTTTTGATCTAAAAAAATAAAAATCAAAAATAACTTTTATTTTTGATCTAAAAAAATAAAAATCAAAAATAACTTTTATTTTTGATCTAAATATATAAAAATCAAAAATAATTTTTATTTTTGATCTAAATATATAAAAATCAAAAATAACTCTTATTTTTTGATTTTTTCGATAAAAGTCATAAGAGTTACGGTCCCTGCTTTATATAGATAGTCGTATTTGATACGATTTCAACCCCGCTTCTCTCTGTTTCTCGAAGCTAAATTCTTGGATATTCTTGGTATTTGGTGACATCTTCGGTATTCGAAAGCTTTACTTATTGAGTCTATCATATTTATTCGAAGCATAAGTCAATAGTGTATGTGTAATAGGAAAATGTTCGCCAAGATAAATACTTTATTTTCAGATAGGTCATAAGATTTTATTAACCAGCTGGTTTAAATGTCATAAATTTTGCGATTTTTAACTTCAAATAGAGTTACTCTTCCAAATAAAAAAAGTACGTGAATAAGTTTCTAAGCTTTGGGATGTTCCAGAGAGCTCTTATTTGCGATAAACACAACAAGATTTCCAGAATAATTTCATTTACTATTTTATACTCGATTATAATACACTGCTCTCTCCTGCACCAGTTCCAGAGCAATATAATTCACTTTTTTTTTTTAAATTCAAAGCAATAAATTCACGAGTTCAACGCTAAAAATGTTGCTGCATTTTACTTGCATTATTTAAGCAAATATTACGTTCACGGAATCTCAACTCAATGAAATCAAAAATTTGCCTGTCCGCCATCATCTCTACCACGCTTATTGTTTGGTTTGGTTTGGTTGTGCTGGCGAACTCATTTCAGTCTCTCGCCTCAATTTGCTGTCAAATTTAATACGCTTGTATATATGTAGATTTAATATTTGTTGTTGCTTGTTTTGTTATTTTCATTTTCATTAACTTTTTTCTGCCTGCTGCTTAACTCAAAAGCCAATGTCTAACTGCCACAAAAATGACTGCCACACATACGCAAACAAACACACACAAAAACGAACGAACGAGCACGCTCGGCGCCAGCACATTCCGACAATTTCATAGACTTTTAATCTCCATAATTCTTTGGCATATGCCAAATTTACAAATTTGTATGCAAATTACGCACAAACAAACAATTAAAATTTCTATTATCTTTGATGTTTATTTGCGCGAAATTGCCATTGCGCAGTTGTTGTAATTTGCAGACAGATATGAATGGACGATGCACACAAACCTTTTGATAAGCGAGCGGAATGCGGCATTGTTTGTGTGC
Organism: Bactrocera dorsalis; assembly: GCF_023373825.1. Taxonomy (NCBI): domain Eukaryota; kingdom Metazoa; phylum Arthropoda; class Insecta; order Diptera; family Tephritidae; genus Bactrocera; species Bactrocera dorsalis. Next base: position 33,229,990 of record NC_064304.1, on the reverse strand, counting down.
TCGTGATGTTTTTTTGTCATTCTACGCCACAGGATACTTGCCACTACACACACACACACACACATACACATACTTGGAGGCTTCCCACTGCGTTGAAGGACATTTAATTAATGTTTATTAGGAATGCTGCACAGCACAAAAGTTACCTGAGCGAAAATTGCAAGCATTTGCAAGTAAATTGCAGTGTATTTCTATTTCACTTAAATAACGGGAAAATTCTATGCATAAAGATGAAATTTAATTTAATTTATAGTTGCTTGAGTCCATCAGCTTCGACAACTGGATGCTCAAAGGAAATGAAAATTTGCCGGTTGTGGGGTTTCAATGAAGTTATTTCAGTCTTTAGATGATAAATCTTTCAGAAAATAAGGAAAAAACTCTTTTATGGAGTTCTTGAACTTGATTTTGATCGCACAGCTTGTATGATGGCTATATGCTATAGTTTATCGATCTGAATGATGCCTTCGGATGTAGCATAGTTCCTTTTGGCAATATTTCATGCCAATTTTCGTTCACTTTGTATGGCACCCATATGCTATAGTAATCCGATCCAAACAACTTCTACGAAGAGTGCAACTTCTCAAATAAAGAAGTTTTCAGTACAAGAACTTGATTTTCAACGATCATTTTGTATGGCAGCTATATGCTATTATAGCGATATCTGCGGTTTCGACAAATGAACAGCTTTTTGACATCTCAAATAGTTCAATTATATATATTGTGACAAAAAAGTATCCGGAAATTGTGAATAAAAATGTAATAAACTTATGCTAACGATTTTTTCTGTTCTCGAAACACTTTCCATAAGGACTTTTTGGGATGGTCTTTAGCTCCTTCAGCGAATTTTGTTTTCTTTATTCAATTGACTGAGAACGGGTTCCACGGAGCGGCAATTTCAGTTTTGATAACAAGAAAAAATCGCATGGAGTCAAATTAGGTAAATAAGGTGGTTAATCGACTATTCATTGCGTTTTAGACTTTAAATTCGGTCACAGTCGTAGCTCGATGCGATTGTGCATTACGAGTATCATCGTATAAAAGCCATGAATTATTATTCCACAATTCGACAGATGTTCTTCCGGAACTGCCTCAATGCGGGCAAATAGAATTCTTTATTTACCGTCTGTCCCTCTCGAACAAATTGATGATATACCAAACCACGAATATGGAAAAGAAGTATTACCTTGGAGTTTGAGCGGCTTTGGTGTGTTTTTCTGGCTCGTTTTTCCCTCCATTCCGATGATTATTGACTTGACTTGTTTGTATGTCAAACTCATAAATCCATATCTTATTGGCAGTTGTAATGGCTCCATGAATATGGGATCGGAACTCGCACGATCAATCATGTCAAAAAAGACCTGTTTGAGCTACTGTTTAAAAAAAAAATCAGCTTTATCGAAACAAGTCGAGCAAGAACGCGCTTCATATCCAAATTATCATGTATGTTAGCTCAGCCTCAACCCATTTGAGAAGGCGATGTTTGCTCATGGATGCTGAATTTACCGACTGTTGTGCCAAAAATACCTAATCAAGATTTTGACATCGTGGCGGGAGTAGCTCTCATAGATGCGCTCCAAGCGTTCATAGAAAGCATTTTTGGTCACATCGTCCTTTTCCTCCGTCGGGACGTTAGCGCCAATCAGTGATATGTTGAAGAACTTCGGCGTGAATGCTAGGACTGTGCGACGAAGTCTCTCTCTCACAACAAATTCCCCACCGAATTTGCGCTCCTTTATAGTAAGTAGTAAATGTCACAAAGACTTACTCGTCTCAGTCCTTGTCCCGTCCCGGATGTTTGTTCCCAGATGACATTTGGTCTAAGTCCGGAAAATTTATATTGCCTTTATTTTTGGTGAAGAGATTTCCATCTGCTAAGTAACTTGGACTACATAAGTGTCAAGAAACCTATTCCACTTAAATGATGTACTAAGTATTAAGTTAATCATCCTTTTAAATTTTGACAAGTTCTTATGCATAACCTCTGGTTGATCTCAAAAAATTCTTATAGTCACTCGATATGTATGACTTCCATGTCATCTTCAGTAGCCTGTAGCTGTCAATGTCACACAGCCGTTTCATAATAGATGCTCGCGAATTTGTTGTTCGCTTTTGTTACGCGATTTCCTAAACCACCGGCAAATTGCCTACTGTCGCTGACATATGCCTGTCACTGTAAGGCAATTTTTCATTTTGCAAATCGGCAGTTGTGCAACCATTCAGCAGCCTTGGTAGACATTTTGCCCACATAGTAAGCTCCATATTTGCGGGAAATGCAATTTACATAGGTGTGTGTGTGCATATATAAACTGCTAAAAGTGTTTATAAATTTTCATTGAGAAATTTCGCTCGCGCAACGCCTTCAGTCAACAAATTGTCAATAAAGTCTTGTCGATTTATCAGTAATGATTTGGGCTTTAAGCGGGGATTTGCTTATTTGTGTGGTTAAATAAACACAAATCTGTGTGAGTTGAAAACATAAGCGCTTTCAAATGAATAAGTGGATACTATGTATGAAAATACGAGAGCCATTGGATAAGTCAGTACATATTTTAGTGAAATTTGATTCTTGTTAGAGAAAAGAGCAATTATCTATGCCTTCTGTCGACCAACCGAAGCTAAAATATAAGACCTTGAAAATTATGTGACGATGGCGGGTTAAACACCTTTTTTTACTGGTAGCCTATATAGGTTCAGAGGTTTGGCCTCAGTAGACTTTTCGGTGAAACTTTTATTTACGAAGATGAGAATCTACAATTATATAGGAAGCTTACTTCAAACCACCTTTGGGCTGATGCATAGCTGCCTACTTAAATTCATATTCTCGGCAATAGTTTTAATATGAACTTTGTTCAGGTCCTCCGTATTTCTATGAAAAAACACTAACGTACATATATACTTAGTATATGTCAGTCAGAGAAAAAATGTTCTCTTTCTGGACTCTTTGCTCTACAAAAAAACCGATGTGAATATCACAGGATTTTTCGCCTCGCTTTTCTTTGTGACAGAAACCAAAAAATAAATCATATAGTTAGTTGAATATAAATCCTTCTGTCGCCTTGTCACGGTGAAAGGGCTTACGTAATAATATTAGGCGCATCCCAAATGAGAATAGACATTTCTCTGTCATGCTAAGAGTGATACCTCATAAGTCATGAGGTCTTAGCATACCTCCACTAACACCAGTTTAAGCCAAGGTGTAGAGCTGTCTGGTTAGCGGAAGCTAAGCAAGTTGTTGATCGCGAACGGTCCACTCCGATGATTAGGCGATTTCGGTGGAAACAAATGCCTTCTCTACGAATATCACCTCTCTGTACAAGTGACCAACCCTCTCCGGATGACTAGTGAGAACAAACCTAAACGTAAACAATAAAAGCAAAATAATAAAAATAATCGACACTGCATCGACTAACGCTTCGACTACAGGGAGAACCACAAACGGTATGCCTTATCGTATCGCAATAACGGAATCCGATGAGCACAACTTCGCCGCTTTCATTCAGGAGGCGATAAAGAGTACTACCGGGTGTACGTCACTAGTTACAGCAGCAAAATTAGAGGTTACCAAATAAAGCAATTTGAAGCTCAAGTCATGTATTTGTGTCATCGTTTTTCGTTGTCTTTGATCAATAGTGAGCTCATGCGGCACCCACTTTACACAGAGCTTTCTCATACCCAAATATTCGTAAACTATATGATGTATGTATATCTTCAGCTGATATCTTTAGAGTGCCTGTTCTCTAGAACAACTTAACTTTACGGTCATCCAAAACTATTTTCTGGTCTTTTTTTGTTCTTTTCGTCGGTAACAACGTATTTTAGACGTCCACTAAAGTACTATGTCAAGCATCATTGTTTGTTTAACATTTTCGATTCTAACGTGACTAGCAGAGACGGATGAACAACTCACACGGGGCAAATTTTCAATAACTGCACGACTTTCACTGAATATTAATCTATGGAATCACGGCTCCGTAATCATGGAATCAATGTTTCATGGCTTCGATAACAATAACTCGATCTGGGATCGTGTCATGGGGGCTCTTAAGAATAAACTCAGGAATGTTTGTATATGTCTGATGATTCTATGTTAAAATTTGTGCGGTTACCTTCGACTAATCTCCGCAGTGTTGCATTGGATTAGTAGCTTCACTCATTCCACTGACATATGCAACTACCCTCGCTTTTACATAAGCATTTGACTATTTTGTGTTGTTATTGACACACTTTTTATATAACCACAGCGCGTTGTATGCGTTCATTGTGCGTTATTTGCACTAGTTATAATTTAATTTAAAATACAATTATACAACTCACATGCGTTTGCATGTGTGTGTGCGTTGAATCTGTTTTTCTTGCCGCGTGCAATATTTTGCATTGCATATTGTGCTTGTTGTTGCGTTTTTACGGTTTCGCTGCAAAAACATATGCAAATTGTAAAATTACTCAAAATCGCTGGCACGTGACTTTCGTTTTTACTCCACTTCAAATTCAAATTCATTTATTCTCGTTTTTCATTTCATTCTCTTCCATTTCGTTCAGCATAATATGCAAGCGCTGTTTGTGCATAATTTTTTATCCATTCGCAAGCACAAATACAACTATGTATGTATGTGTGGGAGGAGGAAAAAATTGTATTGGCAGCACAAAAGAACTTATCAATTTTTTCCGATATTATTTGCCAGCGCTCAGCGACGCATGCTTTGCACGCTCTGGAAATTTTTCGAAACTTTTTTCCGCGCCGCGTTAAGTCACTCTCTTTTGTTTGCGCGCGGTTATGTTGTATTTTGCCCATTTACTTTATGTTTTTGTGCTTTACAGTTGTTATTAATTCCGCCAAATGCGCTGGCAAGTAATACAAAGTACACATAACGGTATATTTACAGTTATGTAGTGAAAATGACTTGAATTCGATGCGCGTAATTTGCATATTCCAAGCTCTAATCCGTTTCAAAGTCGTATGCTTTGCTTCAATTGTCACTCGCCTATCAATCTCCTATCACTCTCATATCACTCTCTTATCACTCTCCCTTCATTTTCTATCCCACAAATAGTCTGTCAGCGCTGAATCGTTTATTTGTTTTCATCAATTATCAGTCAGCGCTGAAAGCCTTTAAAGCTTGTGGATTTCAATTAAATAATGTCCCTCTTAAATCAACGCATGTTCTCTTTTGTCAAATTAACGACTTTAATCTGCTGCGTATTAAGAGTATTGATGCCGCTCGATTTGCATATTTGCTGTACTTTTTATGTTTAATCCAGTTCTTTCTTGATAATGTAATTTAGAAATTATGTCATTTGCATGTATTAGTAATAATATATTTGTTTGTGCCATCCCTGTGTGGATGGTATCTTCTACTAGTTAGCGGTAATTTAAAGCGTACCCAAAGGAATGTGACTAACATCATCATATATTTTATAGCTTCCTGTAACAAAAAAATAAGTAAAGAACTCCATTTAAGTTATTTTTTGGAAAATTAATAACACTGAGTGGTCTGGATAGGTAGGCCAAGTTCGAGGTTAATCACTCCTAATTTAAGTAACTTCTAAAATACTTTCATCAACTTATGCTTTTTTCGAGACATCGAAGCATCAGTGCCTGCAATTTACTGTTCTACACATATTTTGGAAAAAATAAAAGAGGCTTTCTGTTTTAGTTTTTCTTGCTCATATTTATAGTATTTATAACTATGATTCTTATTATTCATTGAATAAAGGGTGTTTTCAGACATGTTGCATTTAAGAAAAAACAAAACCTATATAACAACTTAGTTTTATCATTAAGATAAGGGTTTGCCATTACGGCTGGCTCGAATGACTTCAAAACGAGAAGCCACATTTTTGACCTATTGATGCCGTATGTCAGCAATAACGTTCGGTATATAATTTTTCGTCAATAATCCTTGGCATAACTGCGTAGACAAGCGACTTCACATACCCATCGGGGTCTCAACAATGGCTTGTATATTATCATCACCCCAAATGCGATGCTTCTGTTTAATAACGCACCAAATGTGAGCTTCATCTTTGAACAAAATTATCCTGTGACAAGTAAGGAAGGGATAAGTTCGGGTGTCACTGAACATTTTATACTCTCGCATGATAAAGTGATAATCGAGATTTCATTATCCGTCATTTACATATTTTTTATTTTGCTGTAAAATTAATTAGAATTAAATTCTGAGAGATTTACCGATATTTTCGATGAAAAATTAGGTTAGGTTAGGTTAGCCACTGAGTTCTTCTTCGTGTTCGATATTAGGGACCTTGAAAAGTTATAGTCGGATCACGACAATTTTTCCACAAGGGGATACCTTAGCTCAAATACCGTATTTGTGTAAAGTTTTATTCCGCTATCATCATTGGTGCCTAATGTATATATTATACAGGGAAGGCATCAGATGGAATTCAAAATAGCGTTATATTGGAAGAAGGCATGGTTGTGAACCGATTTCAACCATATTTCGCACATGTCATCAGGGTGTTAAGAAAATATTATATACCGAATTTCATTGAAATCGGTCTAGCATTTCCTGAGATATGGCTTTTGGTCCACAAGTAGGCGACGCCACGCCCATTTTCAATTTTTAAAAAAAGCCTGGGTGCAGCTTCCTTCTGCCATTAGTCGGTTGACGCACTTTTAGTGATTTTCAACATAACCTTTGTATGGAAGGTGGGCGTGGTTATTATCCGATTTCTTCCATTTTTGAACTGTATATGGAAATGCTTGAAAGAAACAATTCTGTAGAGTTTGGTTGACATAGCTATAGTAGTTTCCGAGATATGTACAAAACTTAGTAGAGGGCGGGGCCATGCCCACTTTTCCAAAAAATTACGTTCAAATATGCCCCTCCCTAATGCGATCCTTTGTGTTCAATTTCACTTTAATATCTTTATTTATGGCTTAGTTATGACACTTTATATGTTTTCGGTTTCCGCCATTTTGTGGGCGTGGCAGTGGGCCGATTTAGCCCATCTTCGAACTTAACCTTCTTATGGAGCCAAGAAATACGTGTACCAAGTTTCATCATGATATCTCAATTTTTACTCAAGTTACAGCTTGCACGGACGGACGGACGGACGGATAGACGGACGGACGGACAGACAGACATCCGGATTTCAACTCTACTCGTCACCCTGATCACTTTGGTATATATAACCCTATATCTGATTCTTTTAGTTTTAGGACTTACAAACAACCGTTATGTGAACAAAACAATAATACTCTCTTTAGCAACTTTGTTGCGAGGGTATAAAAATCAGGATCGGTGATCATCTCATTTTGGGTCCTTTCACGCTCTTGATTGTCGTTTGTCTTCAATGCTCACTCAGGTCTTCTTCGATAATCTGATCCACAGTATTAACACCAGCTGCGGTGCGCTATGTATGTCTCTGAGGATGCGAATTATTCATTGTAGTAAACGTGGTGCCGATCTGTTTCATGATTCATGATAATCGAATTACCAACTCTGCTGGGTGTTTATGGCTGGGTGAATATAGCATACTACGAAAAGCGATTATTTGTATACTCTTGCAACACGTTGCTACAAAAACTAATCTAAATATATATAGGGCTATAAACTCTATTCATAAATAATCTTGATGACGATACGAGTTGAATTTCACATGTATGGCCATCCGTGTAAAAATGAAGATACCGTAATGAAAAGACTTCAAGATGTGTAACTAAGCACTCAAATAAAATATGGGATTGTAATTTAATACTGGGGATCGCTGCAGCAAGGAGCACCTGTGGAATATGCGGACTCCTGTACTCATATTTTACTTTTAACCGAAAATAGCGGCAAGTCTGTCTGTGTGTTAAAAATGATTTGAAATGGGTCAATACATTTCTTAGACGACATATATATAATCTACGGATTTTCGAACCGCTTTATACCGCATATATCGTCCAATATTTGAGTCATCTCAATGATTACAAGGCATTGTGAAACATTTTTCGATTACACCCGAACTTGGGCCTTCCTAACTTTTCATCTTTTTGTTTCAAATTATAGGTTGGTAAACTTTTTGTCAGGTACAAAGTGTCGTAAAAAATAGTACAAGACAGTATTACAAGGCTATGAAATTATGAAAAATGTTGTTGGTCTACCACTATTAAGAAGATTAAACGTGCTTTTTATTGTCATACTAAAAAGGCGTTATTGCCGCTCAGTTTTATATTATTCCAAGACCTTCTACTATACACTCAAGATTTATTTTGACTGGTCTTACCAAACTTCCAAATCCATCCATGCTGTTGCTGTAATGGGTTGTTGGGGTGTCTAATGTAAATACGTTACACCCCTTTACTTCTGTGAAAAAGAGGTTACAACTGGGCCAAAAGTTTACCGGCACACTAGACATGGCGAGATTTTTGTCGTGGCTTAAAAGCTATATGACTTGTTTCATACCTGCAAATGTTTTGCCGCTTGGAAGAACAGCTTTGAATCCCTTGGACAACAAGTTTGCGGTCAGAGTTGAAGAATATGGTTTGTCGAATATCCCACGGAAGTTTGGAGAGTCTAAAAAATATTTGTTTTGAGCAGCATTGCCAATTTAAAAATGAACAATGTGTGCTGCCAGTGATCCATGACCGAACCGTTTGAGGGATGTGTGAAAGCATAAGAAATCAACCTTCATAAAATATTTATTATAGTTTCATTTTTATTATGATCTTAATTTTTTAACATAACTTAAGGCAGTACTAAGCAGTTAAGTTGGATTTTAGTATTCAAGTTTCAATTGCACATTTCGAATTCCTTGGAGTTCAAACACACCATCCAACGCCTAGTTGACACGCACTCATAGCTTCGGCACTACTTTTCTTCAAAAATTCTTTGCTTCATTCCCCTCTCATTATTGAATGAGAATATCTCATATGAAGCATGCAAAATTTAATCAAACCAAATGCACTTGAAAGTATGTGACTATTTATCATGATTCTTCGAAATTAGTTTGAAAGAGTTCACTCCACAAATAAATCACTCAATCACAATTAAGTTTAACCACAATTTAAGAGCAGAAAAAAGTGCACCTCATTTATCTCTATTTTTTCGAAAATAATTAATTAAATAGTTGCACAAGAAGAGTTGCATTTGTGGCGCACCCTCGCCAGAGTTGTTGCTCTTCTTTTTAAGAGCGGTGTGCGTGTGTTGTGTGTGTGTTTCGTGCATGAAATGACCACCAAAAAAGAAGACAACAACAGCTGTACTTGTATTGGGGCGGGTGGATAGTTTGGTTTTTGTTGTTGTTTGTATGTACAAAATTGAAGCGGATATAAAAATAAATGCTACAAATTACCGACTGCCACTTTAAAAGCATAACGAAGTGAATTATGTCAGCAACTTTTACAGTTACACGCACACTTATGCACACATGCTTACTTATGTATGCATACTTGTATGTGTGTGAGGAAAAAATGCAACTTGTGCGCCGCGTTTAAGTAGACGCACCCACGCTTCAACTGCAAGCACACGAACATATACATATATACTAATATAAGTGTGTGTGAGTGAGCTTTATGTATAAGAGTGTGTGTGTGTCCCTACACATATGCATTGCTAGCGATCGCCCCCCTTTGTCGGTGAAAGCGCATCGATTCGCATTTTATTTGAAGGGTAAACATGACAGCTACAACAATAATAATAAAACTAACTGTAGCGAACGCCGTAATAACAACAACAATACATGTAATAAATTCTTATATAACTGTGTGTATAAAAGTCGAATGAGCAGCACAGTGGAGGCGTTCAACAACAACAAAGAGGCGGCAAGTTTTTGGACAACCCTGAAAAAGCGACAAGTATGGCAAGGCTAGCGAAACAACAACACAAAAAACATTTACAATGCAACATTTTTATTGCAGTTTTGTTGTCTTTAATAACAGCTGACAAAAAAACATAAAACAAAAACAACAAAACATAAAAGACAAACAGCAAGCAAAGTGAGCATTTATAAAAATTGTAGCATATTTCAAGGGGCAGCGCAGTTGCGGCTGCTTAATATGGATGTATGGGTGCGATTCTTCTTTCGCAATTTTTATTGAATACTCAGGCGAGCGTGTGTAATGCGCAGCGAGTGCAAATGCATAAAAGACATATAAACAACAACAACAAAAATAATAAAAAATCGAAAAACAAAACCTAAAAACCAAGAAATGTAAAAAAAAGAAATCAAAACTGTGGAAAAAAAACTCCCACCGACAACAGCATCAAATCGGTTACTGCAAGCAACATCGATTCGTGCTCATAAATATGTAACTAAATTGTGGCAATATGCAGTACATATTACAATGAATGTATCGGTTACGACTCTGGATTTTCCAATCGGTTGCACCGCTTCGAGCCAAACCATAACAAATAGCATGAAAATTCCCACACGCACACAGACAAAAACACCCACACATAAATATCCGCAAACAATATTTCGCTGCGAATGCCTCCGCTGACAGTCTGCACACTTGTGAGCATATCATCCACAGCTGTGTGTGTGTGTGTTTGCTTTCTCTTTGCCAAAGCGCCAACTGTCTGCCTACCTATTTGCCCGCATGTCGACTGTCTAGTCAAGAGTAATAAGCATATTTGTATAGCGAGTGTCACAGTGAAGTGTAAAATGATCAGGAAACAGATAATGTTTTTTAAAAACTAAAAAGTCATTCAAAAGCAGGTTGAAAATTTAGAATATCTAAGGTAAAGCAGTATCCAGTCTTTTAAGCGCACAAATATGGAAAGTTAATTTATCGTAGAGATAAGTTGCCTCCACATGCAATCTTCTTTCTCATGATGATTTAATTATAGCTTGAGGAAAGAGCTATCGCATTCCTTGCTGGATATTTACCCTGGCTTATCATATTTTGTATACTCGAATGATTTATAAGTTCTATAAGTGTTTCATCATATCAAAAATTCAATAGGTTGATGGAAAATGTCTCTTAAAGTAGGTTTGTTTTATGGATTTGGTGTTCAAGAAGAAATGAAGCATACAATTAGACATGACCAATAATTTAGCGTTATTATAAATACAATATGAGTTTACCATTATATATTAAGCATGATTTCGGTCAAGTGACCGCTGTGGCTGGTTCGTATAAATTCCAGCCGAAAGGTCAATTTGCGAACACTTACTTAACGCGCCGAAATTCGCTTCCAATACATCAATCGTCTCACTCTTGTCTGCATAAGAGCACAAAGAATATTCCAGCGGTGTTAAGTCTTACGATGAAAGGTTGTCCAGATTAAGATGCTCCAAATGAGGTTCGAAACATCATTAAATCGTAGTTCTACTGCGTTCCCCATTGACTGCAGCTTTATGGCCGGCTTAATTTTTGAATAAATACGTTTCTCTTTGCCAATAGAGCCGATCAAGGTCTGACGTTTTGCAGCTGTCTTGACATCTCAACAATGCCATGACAATTTTGGTTATTAACGTTCCAAAAGTTAACTTCATCGCTGAACAAATTTTTCATGTAAGTCGTGGTAGGTGGCCATCTCGTTTTGAGCTTATTCACGGAATGTGTGACGCGCTTGTTGGTCGTTCGGCTTTAATTTTTGCACGAATTAATATTTATGATATCCAAGATCCTTTTTTTCAAAAAGTGGTTGGCGACAGCGGGTGGTCTTATTCGGATCTTTTTCGATATTTTGATCCACAGCACCAAAAGCGTATTCGGTGCGGACTGTACAGAGCCTCTGGGTACTCGTATTATCCACCAGAGTAAATCTGGTGCGAAGCCGATCCATGGTTACTTCAACTATCGACCCTGCTTAACGATTATGTGGATGCACTCTTTGCAATCCGAGCTGTTTTTTGGCTAAGAAATTGGCGCGATTTTTAAACGTTTCGATGTAAATCTGTTTATTATGAATATAAATGGCATTGGCGCATTGAAAAGCACATGTCTAAAAAAAACCCATTGGAAACCTATGAGAATCGTTTCGATTGCGATAAAGTGATATATAATACTACAAGTACTATCTTTTATAGTAAGATTTTGTTAATAATTTTAAAATTCTAAATTTATTTTTCAAAATCTATGTCGTCCCCTTTGAACTCAGTATACTTGTATCAACGTTTTTTCCAATCCTCGAAACAGTTGTTAAAGTCAATTTCCGAATACAGTGATTGCGGTACGAAAATTTGGCGAAAAACTGAAGAAGACTCAATGCAGTATACAACAATAAGCTTGATTTTTGACCAACTTTGACGTGGTTTTTCCAGCTTCGGCTCATCTTTGTCACGATATTCGGTCGATTGATCGTATTTTTCAGGATTGTAAGCATATATCCAAAACTCATCGTCAGTTATTATGTTTCCCAGACGTTAACTCGTCGCTGTTTTTCGAAAAAATTGATGGATTTTCGAACTTTTTTTTAGCCCCAAACGATCTTTCAAAATGGTTTTGACTGATCTTTCCGATATTCCACCGATGCCAATACGATCATAGATCGTCGTCAACAAGTTCTTGACACTCTTTGAATAATTTGTATCATTCAAAAACACTTGATCGCGGCAAACAATTATCACCGAAGACTTTTTCGTCATATCAACCTAGAAAAAAAAAATATTTTGACGAATGGGGTTTCAGGCGAAATTTAAATTAAGAAGTCTTACTTCTTTTTGCCTACAGTAGTAAATATGTAGTTTTTCTAGTAATTATTTTAAAGAGCATGCAAATGCATTCCGAAAACTTTTTTATTTCAGTTGGTAGTTTTTTCTCAGTTCTCTCTAATATTGATGAATCAGATGATGCCTACACCAAAACAAGAGGTTTATACATTTTCTAAAGACTACGGGAGATCCGACATCGTCATATGATTTAAAGATAAATTACTGAGATAGTGGTATTAACGTGATTGACAAAACCATTAAAGATACTTAAATTACAGTACTTAACCTCAGTGGTACAACTTTTATGAATGGCAAAAGAACGGTCTTTGATGTAGTTAAATATGGACAGGAAACCCAAAAAATGACTATCAACCTCTCTTTTTTGTGGAAGTTAGAAAGATAAGAAGTCGTTATAGTTAGAAGAATGGGGAAATATACTCCCCTTGTAATTTATTTTAGCAGCTATTACCTACTTGGGGTCGTAAGTTAAAATTTAGAACGCTTTTAATGAAAATATATACATTTTTTGATGTAGCTCTATCTTCGCAAGTTACCAAGATACTGCCAATATATTATAATACGTCGGTCGTTGGTATTTCATATCTTTTGAAACTAGTACATAATCTAATGGCGAACTTTTTTTGACTTCACACTTTTGTTTAAACAATCAATTATTTGAGGTCGTGGGAACTCGATCTCGATCTGTCTTACTATAATTGAGCGTGTAAACGGCGTTAAACGATTTGGAGAAACTTTCCGCTTAACTGATAACTGCAGCAATAACCGCTTTACTGTTGTTAAGCTCAAGCTTACGAAAGTCACTTGAGCTGATCGTTTCGTCTTTTCCGAAAGGAAGCTTCATCGAAGTCGAGTGGTTAGCGTTGGTACGTACCGTCTCTGCGTGCGAGGTCAGCGAGCATCATCACTTTGTCTCTAGCGATGCTTTTTTCAAAACAAAAAAATAGAACTAAATATTTTGGCAGCTTATATTGTTGTGCCAAGAAAAATGTTGGTACTGAAATCATCAGTATTTAACTTTCACTTGGATGTAATTTGCAATCCGTTGCTAACTGAAATCCGAGTGATGGAATGGAAGCCAGACTTTTTTTTTGAAACCATGATTATGTGCTCAGCGAACGACGCACTTGAGGATCTTTTATTAATTTGAAACAAATTTTGTTCATGTTCTTCAAGAAATCTTATTTAAAGACCTATGCATGAAAGAAACCCCTGTTTTAGAATTTCGGAACTATCAAAAATCCGAGTTAAGCTACAGCATCCACTAAGAAAACTTCGATGGTAAAAAAAAGCAATCCAACACCTTCCCTCCGCTTTCATCAAATCACAAATATGTTTTCATTCAACCACTTTGCATTCTTATTCTCCTTCTCTTATTTATTAAATTTTTTTCTACAATTTTGCAAACGCTTGACTGCATCGCCGCCACTGCTAGCGCAACATTGGTAACGGTATATTAAATATTAAACACGCTTGAGTGTGCATTGGAAATTTAATCCGTAAATTGTTTCAATTTCTTTACAAGATGTTGATAAGCCGTGGCAAAGCGATTTGCACAACTGCCTCAACAACAACAACACACACACACATACATACAGGCACTTATGCGCGACAATTGTGCGCAGAGTTGCATGTGGCAAAGTGAAGCAAATCCATGCAAGCATTCAACTCCCCAAACAACAGTCGATAAAGTATTTATTGCAATACAATCAGTGGCATCAGCCAGCTCAAGGGTTGTTGTTGGGTAATTTTCAAACTTCCCTCCCCTCTCCTACTCGCTTGCAAAATGACAACACATGTCGTGTCAGCAACAATCTGCAAAATTGCAATCTCATAACTTCACTTTGGTGGGTCTCCAGTCGCCGTGCGCGCAATTTCAATGCAATTTCTACCGCACCCACCCAAACACACACACACAAACAGAGGCGCTCTCACTAAAAGTGCTGCATTAATAATGTGAAAAGTAGAAAAGTCCTCGGCATAATTTGGATGTATCAATTTTTGATCGTTGATAAACTCGCAAATGTCAGTGTCAGCTAAGAGCGAAGCTTATCGCGAAGCTGCATCTCAATGGCTCACACAAATGCATGTTAGTGTGCGTGTGTTTATCTATATTTCTCTCACATAAGTTAAAATATGCGCTTGCATTTCATCCTATCTTTATGTCCCTAATGTGCCACATGTGTTGCAAGTTGCACGCTGCCTATTACTGACGCCGCTGGCTGTCTGCAAGCCATACGCTAATCTCTGACGAATCTACAGTGCCAGCCGGCATTCGATTGCACTCGTTGCCACTTAAAAATTGTTTCGATGGGTTTTCCATTTTTTAATTTGCCACGTATCGGTGATTTATCTGTCATGGCAGTCGTGCTGAATTGCGTGTTTGGAGTCGGCTAGCAGTTAGGGTGCAGACTATGTGCCAATAAGCGCCGTGTAGTATGCAAGCGGATTTGGAAATTCATAACTTCGCAGTACTTGTGGATTTCAATGCCGAAAGATGGCTTGACGGATGAGCGGATTAGCGTGCTGTAGTTGTTTGACAACTTGTTAAATAATCCATTTTTTAGAAAAAGGAATAATTTTTTTGCCCTTTAAAACCGACTAAAAACAGATTAAAGTATGACTTTTCATACTTCGAATTGGTCCTTAAGTTATTTTTTACCCTTCCTCTGATAGGACCTTCAAATTTCAGAGATAAGTTTAGGTTAGTTTAGATAAGAATATGAATCTCTGTTGCTTATTGAAACGGTTGAATATAAAATTGGGAAATAGCTGGTCGTTGGTTAAAGTTTCAGCCGAAAAATATAGTGCCGAAGTAGGAAAATACTCAGCTTACTTACCTTACTTTGAAATAGTATATTTCACACAAATCACTTTATGGAAACATATTTGTAATCATATTATGCCTTATATACAAGGTGTGTTCCAAAGTAAACAGAACAAATGTTTTCTTCGGCAAAATCAATTTATTTTATTCAAAAGAGTCTCCTTCTGCTTCAATACAGCTTTTTGCATGGTCCAAAAGCATAGTGTTTTAGCTCGTTGGCCGGTATGGCCGCCAGTATGCTGGTGCAAGCCTTTTGAATGGCCTCTTCGTCTGCATAACGCTTTCCTTACATGGACAAATGCATTTTTTCGAACAGGAAGAAGTCGCACGGTGACAAATCAGATGAATACGGGGAGTGGTTAATGGCTTAAATGTTTGTTTTTGATTAAATTGACTTCTTTAATTGGATTCTGAGCAATTTTTGGTCGTCAGTCAATTTGTGCGGAACAAACAGTACACACATCTTTCGTAAACCCAAATATCCGGTCAAAATGCGATAAATAGATGTTTTGGAGATGATCAATTCCATTTTCATGAATTTCTATAATGATTTGGGCTGATTTTTGATGAATTCACGTACAGTTTCCATGGAAGTTCCGGTGATCACGGATTTTGATTGGCCCATTTGGTTGGATGCTGATCGTCATTTGTATCCTCACGACCACTTTGAAAACGTTGAAACCACTTGTTCACTCTGCTACGGGATAGGCAATCATCGCCATAAACTTGCTTCATCAATTGAAACGTTTCGATAAAAGTTTTACCAATTTTAAAACAAAATTTAATGTTGGCTCTTTGTTCGAAGCTCATTTTCGCACCGATAACACAAATATACTGACACTTAAAACATATTAACTTCACGTCTAATAGATGAAATGTCATGTCACTGAACAATCGATAAAGATAGCAGATTCTAACGCACCAGTCGACATATAGATGGCGCCACCAGTGGGCGCTAGATTCAAAAGGTTCTGTTTACTTTGAAAAGCACCTTGTAGTTTCAGCTCCTTATGGTTTTGGAATTCTCTATAATGCATGGTACAGGGTAACGTGGATATTACAAAAAAATAACGACATGCGATGACGGCTTTGCAGACGTTTTCAGATACAGAGAGATTGCATGAATTTTGATTGACTCCCCAGACAAATATAGCCAAAACAAAAGCAACTAATTTCGCATGTTGCTTAGAACGAAAATGTTTGAAGCGACAGTCGACGTTTTTTCAGTTTGAAAATATTGCAAAAACATAATTTCGTTATTTTCTGTAACAACTTTCTTTTTTGAAGTGCATCTCTCACAGTGCACTCGTTATCAGTGACATTTCACTCATTCAAATAGCTGGAGATAGGTTACTCAAAATCAGTAAATGTTCACCTTTTCTTTTAATAGGACGGAACGACTGACTGAGAATGCGATTGTTTAATCAAATAACACATTCAAAGATTACTTGTTTGCGTAATTGGCAGTTAATTTTCTGCTTATTGCACAGAGATAAGCTTTCTCAAAAATAAAACAAAAACATGCTAGATTATATTAAAACGTTCTGGAGATATGACTTCATCAATTAAGACTTACGAAAAAGCTCAATTGACTACCTGATATCAGTAAATATGAATATTCCGACGAAATTTTGGCATTTGAAATGAGTGTCTTTCGTTTCAAATTTCTGAATGTAGTGAAATTTCGACTACCTTAGTACATTCAAGTACTTTCAACTACCGACGTAATTCATTAGTCCCGCAATTATGCTACTTCAGGACATGTAGATATATTTAGTGGTTATCAGGTTGACAAAGCAGAAATGTCTCAACATCTTAAGACATGCCAGATAAGAGCGGAAAGAAAGGAAAGATTTATGTGTAAAAAATGCAACAAAGTGTTTAAGAGAATCCGGAATCACAAGTATAGATGTGGTGGAATGATTGTTAAACATTTATTGATATATTAAGCGGAAAAAATTTATTACTTGACAATTTAAGAATTGTTATTTTCTTGGTATATATGTAATATTGAATTGTAAATATGTTTTTAATAAAGAAATAAAATTATCCAAATTGTAGTAATGTACACTGTGTTGTGTTTCGTGATGTGTTCACTTTCCAATCAAGCAGTCTGGGAGGAAATCCGGTTTCGATTACGGTTACGGTTTTGGTTCGAGCCTGGGTTCTTAGTCTAAATGGCTATTATATTTGTCATGTTTAGCCACATCTATCTCCTTGCCACCGTAATTACAAGTCCATTTAATGGCGTCCCTCCGACAATCATACCTATATGAACGGGCAAGAGCATTTGCCGTTAGTTGACATTTTCTGTTATTACCTGGACTCGGCATGAAATTAGGGTTACGTGAATTTTTTTCATGTATCAAAAACACTGTGCCAAGATATGGATCGATTGGCGCATTTGGATTGCGTTCCCTAAAACGTCTGACTTGAGCACATACGCTCATGGCAATCAATTCCCTTTCCGTTTTTGCCTGTTGTGAATCAGAGGCGATTCTATCATCGTTAAAATAAGCAACGTGTTTCTGAACAAAAGAGTCTTGGGGACACATTTCGGTTTTTCCATAATCTGTTATTCTTCTTGGATTTCCTTGAAAGTTATCACGTTTACAATCGTAATTAATAGTAAGTTCTAAATCTCCTGCCGGGGCTGGTGACAGATAATTATATTGTTCACGTACAAGTTCAAAGTTGCATGTTTGTTCCAAATCACACGCCATCTTTGGCGGATATGATGCTCTTTCGTTCCTCATATTACCGTTATGAAATAAAATAGCCTTTCTAACCACGATATGATAACCCCTATTACAATTTAATGTACTCCGTGATGAGAAACCGGGCTTTGACGGAAAGTTCAAATTCACTGTATATGCATATGTCTGTACAAAAAGAAGGATGAAACAATTGTACAATAAAATCTGAAAAAATATGAAAACTAAAGAGCTTCGCACTTGAACAACTTATAAAGTGTACATCACAAAAATACGCGAAAAATTTTATATATATTTTATAAATATAATGTTACATGTCAAACAACTTTTTTTTTGTATAAAAAAAGGCAGACGCAATTTCTACTTACTACATCTTTTAGCAATGACAAAACAAGGATTGACCCCAAAACTGTTAAAGTAGTTGCTTTCATCTTAGCTGGAGCGACGAAGAAACAGAACTGATGTATGTTTGGTCATAACAAGCCTTTTTATATGCAATTCATTGTCGAAAAATAAAGTCAAGCACCGATAATGTTATCAAGCTGTACAATTGATATGAAATCAGTTGCTTCTTCTGTTAAATTCTGCTGACCCCGTTTTTTTTAGGGCACAAAGTTCGGGGTCGGGTTATTACTTATAATATATTTTATTATTTACAGAACAATTAATGTGAATTTCATGTGAAACACAGACGGTTTCATGTGAAATTTCAACGAACGAATTCCACGAATTCCGCTAAAATTGGTTCTTTGTTGTTAATCACTCAAAAACAACATGCACCGAAATCAGTTGTCTCCTTATCACTCAATGCCCAATCAGCCCAGTAGGAAAAAGCATTTGTCAAACTAAATTGTCGTACGATTTTACCGACGAATACAAATTACTTCTTAGCACTAAGTATGTACTGTTGTTTAGGTTTTGTTTATTATTAAAACAAAGTTAAACTTTTATAATATAAATACTTTATTCAGCACTATGTGCTGTTGTTAAAATCTGAATTACAACTGAAACATAAAACAAGAAAAAACGTTAACTTCGGCTGCACCGAAGCTAATATACCTTCCACAGGTGCATTTCTTCTAGTAACTAAGTGTTCAATTAGTATGGAAGCTATATGCTATAGTTATACTATCTAACCAATTTCTTCGGAGATTACATTGTTGTCTTAGAAAATAATCTATACCAAATTTCGTGAATATATCTTGTCAAATGTGAAAGTTTCCATACAAGAACTTGATTCCGATCGTTCAGTTTGTATGGCAGCTATATGGTATAGTTAACCTATCTAACCAATTTCTTCGGAGATTACATTGTTGCCTTAGAAAATAATCTATACCAAATTTCGTGAATATATCTTGTCAAATGTGAAAGTTGTCCATACAAGAACTTGATTCCGATCGCTCAGTTTGTATGGCAGCTACACGCTATAGTTAACCGATCTGAACAGTTTCTTCGGAGATTACATTGTTGCCTTAAAAAATATCCTGTGCCAACTTTTGTGATGATATATCGTCAAATATGAAAGTTTCCATACAAGAACTTGATTCCAATCGTTCAGTTTGTATCGGCAGTTTTGACAAATGAGCAGCTTCTTGAAGAGAAAATGACTTTTGCCAAATTTCAAAACGATACCTTAAAAACTGAGGGACTATTTTGATATATACAGACAGACAGACAGACGGACAGACTGGCAGACAAACAGGCGGATATGGCTCAATCGACTCAGCTCAACATACTGATCATTTAAAATATATTTTATAGGGTCTCCGACGCTTTCTTCTGGGTGTGACAAACTTCGTGGCAAACTTAATATATCCTGTTCAGGGTATAAAAAGAATTTTGACGAAATATTTACATCACTTGGCATGCATATGGTCCCCTTCTTAATGAACTGGTAATTTTCAAAATCGGTGATTTTGCGAAATTTTCATGGACCACTTGACGTGGTTTGACCCTCCTCTAGGGGATCATTTTATTACGAGGGCTTCTATATATATTTCTGGCCTAATAATGAAAATAGGAATATTTATCAAAGAAAATGTTTTTTTTTTTCGTTGGATTTGGCTCGTCTTGGAAGACCCACACGGTCGATTGCTGTTTTGTTTCGGGCTCATACGCATAGATCCATGGTTCGTCACCTGTGACGATCTTATAAACGTCGTTTGAAGCACCGCGATCGTATTTTTTCAGCATTTCTTTACACCAATCCACACGAGCCTTTTTTTGAGCGATTGTCAAATTGTGCGGGATCCAACGAAAACAAACCTTTTTGACGGCCAGGTGTTCATGCAATATCGAATGTATGCTGGTGGGAGAAATGCATAGGCATGCCTCTATCTGAAGGTATGTAACATGACGGTCTTGCAATATCAGTTCACGTACGGCATCGATGTTTTTTGGCACAACGGCTGTTTTTGGACGACCTTTACGGAATTTGTCTTTGAGCGAGCGTCGGCCACGACTGAATTCGTTGTAACAGTTTTTCACAGTGCTATAGGATGGTGCTTCATAGCCATACAAAGATTTTAGTTCATCGATGCACTTGCACTCTTGTCGTGATAATCCACGTCGAAAGTTGTGAAAAATGATCGCACGAAAATGTTCACGAGTTAATTCCATTTTTTGGACGAGATGAATTTTTTAATTCCCTGTAAATAAAACAATTCATGATTAAATGACAAAACGTTCTGAGTGATGTTATGCTAGAAAATGTCAAACTTTCCAATGGAAAAGTCAGATTACACCTGGCAACACTTAGTGTTGCCTAGTCCGGAAATATATATAGCAGCCTATGTATTTCACAATATTTGATTAAATTAGTTTATATACATATATTTCTTGTTATGGGCTCTCTCTTTGAGAGAAAAAGATGACTTTTTTTAATTACAGTGATCTCCAATTTTGCTGAAAATACACCACCTCCACCTCGATATTCCAATTTAGACCCATTCGCGTAGACACTTGTCTCTTTATCTCTATCAATCGCACTACTTTCCTGCAAGCGAAGGTAATATTGAACATCGAATTTAAGTTTAATTCTATAGATCTTCGAAAATCCGTCGTATTGGGTGAAAACGGAAACTTACCAGGTATCTTAGGATACCACTTATTACAGGCGACTAATGGGTACGATTCAGTCTAAGAGCTGACTTGCTGCCAGCTGCTTACAGCACAAGTCACCGGTTAATAAATGTAAAATATCGTTTAGTAACTGACTTGGAGTTGTTCTAAGATTTTCACTAATGCCTATACTAGCTCTTCTTTTTATGCTTTCCATATGCCTTTCTTTTTCATTATAAGCCACCAAACTATTCTACAAGATATCGTAATCGGATTTACAACTGATGTGTAGAGCCAATGATCTACGGGAGGCGTTACTCTCCTTTTGTTACCCCCACCCTTTTAAAGGTCCTTGCGTCTAAATGTGGTTTCCATGAGAGCTTCCTAACTGAAATTAGTCTCAAGCAGCTTGTGTTTTCTTCTAATGTAATTCTGGTACCAGTTATTAGTGGCAGCATGATCTGTGGAAATCTGTGGAATCCTGTGTTTCCTGGTAAACAATACTAGCTCTGTCTTTCTAGCATTTAAGTTTATTCTGCACAACACGGCCTATCAATTTATGCCATTTAATATTGTTTATACGAGTACTCGTATAAAAAATTAGCTAGGGTATTTGGGAAGTTATCTCAAACCGCTAACGCCACATCAACAGCGCAGGTCACAATCTCTTCAATAAATTTCACGAGAGGCTCAGAGATACCCAGATCTTTAAGCGTGATCAATGCGTACTTGGAGTGGATGTTACTGAAAGCGGCTTTCTACACATGTATATCAAGGAAGGCTACGAGAGCGTATTTTTCTGCTCGTAAACATGCGAAATATTGTCTCATTCTACCTAACTTTTCACTGATAAAAATCTTCAGGAGCAATAATTATTTCGAATTCGAAGTTTAAGCTTTGCAAAAATAATATTTATTTCAACTGTATTCAAATTTTAACATAATACCATAAATTTGAAGTTTTAAGTTTTAATTTTCGCTGCAAAATATATTACAAGCACTTGTACTATACAACAAAGCAAATAAGTCACACAGACATACTTCCACACATATATATTCACACAAGCGCAAGCATTAATGTTGTTGCAAGTTCATATAATGCATTGCAACAGCCAGTTAACGGGGTTGCAACATTAATTCTGCAATATAAGTACATATTAATGTGTGTGTGTATGTGTGTTGGTGTATATCACTTTGCATCATGCGCTTCCGCTGCATAATAAAAATTCATTATCAACTCCAACATGAGGGGTGGCATGCGCCATAAATTTTCGCCCAAAAATTCCCGCGCTAAGAATTATTGCGGCCAAAGGCTGTCCACCTACTTGGAATTAATTTCAACCCTCAAAATAGTTGCGATGCCGCCAGTGCCGACCAGTCGACGACCGCACAAGTGAAGGCGAATTGTGTGGAAAGAAAGCAAAGCGAAACAAACGCTGAAAAACCTAAAAAAAATCACTCAAATTAAAGGATGCCAAAAGGACGACCGACGGAGTCCTAAATGCGCTAAAGTGCACGCTTAAATGTTGTGAAAATCGCTGCGGAGGGTGGACTGTCAAAATATTGAAATAATTTACCGTTAAACAGCGAGGGCATGCGACGCTGGCAAGCTGATGCAATGCACCAATGATAAATGCAGCGCAAAATGGCTATTTGAGGCGAACGCACACATGAGGGGTCACGAGTAGTTGGTTATGCAACTTTATTTTCTATTGAGGCAAACACATTTTTGAAAGTATGTGTGTGCCATCAAGGACTTTCACTGCTTTCAACTCAATAGTATTGATATAGAGACTTATTGTTGTTGTTTCTACGTAATTTTAATAGATGTGCTGTACGCACGACATTAACGCCAAATAAAACAGCAGAAAAATTAGTTAAAGGACAATAAAAATAGAAAGCGCCGTGTGTAAATTGTCCCCTCGCTTTTTGGAGTGGCATTGAGATGACCAGCAGACGATAAACAAATGTACACATGCGATATTTATCTCACAGCAGGCGGCAATGAAATTCACACACGCACACAAGCACCAACACAGACACAGACACACACAAAAGTACAGGAAAAGTGTGCGCGTTGGAAATCATAGAGTCACAGTTTACTTGTCTGACTTTTGTCTTCTGCCGTTGAGCGTCTATTATCCTTTTGGTGCCACTCGGGCGCGTAGGGGATGAAATATTTAGGGATAGTCGGCTTAGACCGGGAAAACAGATGTGAGTGTATTTGCAAAGCGTGAGATTAAATGTGAGTGCATTTGTGTGTGTGTGTTGTGTGTATGTGTGTAACTGCTTTGTGGCATTTGTGGCCCCTCACTGCAGTGAAGTGAAGTGAGAAAACTCCGAGGGATATACACGCTAATGACACTGCTAATATCAGCGGGTATCAGTGGGTATCACTGGCTATCTCTCTTCTATTATATAAGTGTGGACGTATGTGTGAGACTGTGTCGGGCTTCGTGGTTCGGTTAATGCAACGAGGGGTCGCCTGGTTTAAGTTTTATTTATGTTCCTATTAAGGATTTTAATAATTTCGAAAAACACATGCTCGCCAGCTCACTTGCTGTGGCTAAATGCTGGGCATACTGCAGCGGTCAAGAAGTCAAAAGCTTACAAAAAATATGAAATGAAATGTGGCAGGCCTTGCAGTGAAGTTTCCATAGCATTTTTATTACAAATTGCTTGAATTAGGGGAATTGTGAAAATATAAAGGGATAATTTGATAAATGTATGTGGTTAAGTTTATTATTTGTTTTATTAGTTTGCATGTAGTTGTGAGTTCACTAAACTGAGTTAATATGAGTGTAAAATGGAAGTGTAAAATATAAGTGAACTCGGAATAAAATTTCCTAGTTAAATAGAGCCAATTTCGCTCACATGGTAAACATTTTTATCAAAATACCTGACTTATTCTCTATTTATTGTTTGCATCGACAGAGGTAAATACAGATATATTCCAGTCACATTCAGAAACATTTTGGTGTATATAACATCAGTGAGATAGGTAGAAGAACCTCTTATTAGAAATCCTTCATCAACTCTAGTTTCAGGCTTCTGACTATAAGGGTAGCAGTAGATCTGCTGCTCTGGAATGCAACCACCTTCAGAGAATCCGATATAGACTCTGAATACAGGACGGTAATAGATATTCGTACTCCTTGATAACTAGACGTTGAGAGAAGTTTTAGATGTAGATAATATATAAGGCATTATTCCTAGTAACAACAGCGCTACTCTGATAGTAGAACGGCGTTTCTAGCTTTATACTTACTGATCGCATGCTCGAGATGAGTGAAAGAGTGCCTAGCCACATTATCAATGGAGTTACTTCTAGATAAGATAATTATGAATGCTATTCGCCTGCGGAACTAGAGTAAAGCTCTTTAAGCTTTTAGAGAAAAGTAGAAAGGGAACGGATATCACTTCGGCCACTGTATGCTTGAGTTTTACTGGTGGATCGATGGGCATCATTTAATTTTCAAGCAGATGTTTCTTTCATGGAGCTGGCAGTAGATTTGCTACTCCGATAGTAGGACGAGCCTTGAGCCCAATGACTGAGTGACTCAATTACTCGGGATTAGTTGTATACCAATCTTATGGAGTTACTTCTCGATAAGATAAGTAAGAATGCTGATGCCTTGCGGAACTATAGTTAAGGTCTCTAAGCCTCGGTAAATAAATGTAGAATGACCGGAAATTAACTTTTGAAGATCTTGTAAGCTCTTGGCAATAGCCAAATCGGTATCGCCGGTGAGTTTTTAAATCTTTCCAAACTCTTCTTATTTCTTAGAAGAAGACGAGGCAGAATCATCACATACTTCCTTCTTAGCTGTCCGCCTTTCGAGATCAAGGCTAAAACTTTTCGAATATCACTCCATCAGACATCCAGTTGAACTAGTGGAAATGAAAAAGAAACGATTAAACAAGATTTTTAATGAGTTTTAGGCGCTTTGTCGATACACCATCTTAGTTTCAACTATAGGAAGTTTTTATTCTGACTTTTTGATTTGAAGACTTTGAAGTAAAATAAAATATTATGATATTAGATTTATCGATACCTGTGTTTCTCCTTAAAGTGATTTCAGAGAAAGTATTAGTAAAATTGTATTTAGACTATATCTCTTATTCAGATAGAGAATTTTTTCTCACCCTTTAAGTTAATATGTTTTTTGTGTACTTAAAAAGTAGACTGGCTCTCATGGTCCAGCTTTGAGTTAGCTATCTTTCCTTTAAAGCTATTCGAATAATATTTGCAAGTGCCCAAGGGCTATAATCAGTGGGATCATCTGTTCAAATCTCAATTTTAAATCAAACATACGCCCTTTCCTATATATCCAATTTTTTACCTTTACTCTTTTTAAGCCAGTCGTATTTCTACTCCAAACTAAGCATATCTTTTTATCCATCCGATTGACACTTCAGACCAGCCAATAGCCATCGCAGAGCTTGGCATATCTTACCGGCTCAACTATTTGAACAGAAACGTGTTTTGAAAACAATTTTCAGCACCATTGCCAAGATCAAAGCGCTGTAAGCCGGCAAGTGTGCCTTTAACCATAATTCTCGTGTCTTCCTGCGCTCATCAGCCTTCCTCAAGTATGGGGGAACACACGCATATACATATATATATATGCAAAGGAGCAACAACCCCTTCGCAATCGCAGTTAGAGGTATGCGCACATAAAAAGTTGTGTGTATGTGTAGTAATCTGTAAGTTGAGTTGAGCTGGCTATGAGTGAATTTTATTCAATTTTAAAATGTTTTAAAATTCCACCAAAGCAATGCAAATTGAATAGAAAATTGCGTAGACCTTCAGTGACGAGTCGGCGAATAGCAACGCGTGCCAGCGTCCGTGGATTTGTATAATTTTATTAAAATCGTTGTAACGTCCACTGATACCAGACGTTGCGGCACAGCCACATACAAACACATATGCACATATTTACACACATACACACACATTTGAGCAGCCGTGCAGCCGAAAGCTTGTCATTTATTCATATTCATAAAGGGTTAGCCGCGCATAGAGACAATGTGAATATTGAAATATGTGGTTGCCGGATTTAAAAAGGGTTAGATATTACGAAACGAGACACCGTAAAAAATTCTCGGCGAGTGTTGGTGTGCGTAGCGTGGCATGGTGAATTGGGAAAAGTCGCAGAATTCAATTAAATTTGTAATAAATTATGATTTTGACCGGCATGATCGCGTGGGTGGCGTGTGTGATTTTTAGTTGGAGGGGCGTGAATTGAAATTCCTGTCGCGTATACGCTGAAATTATAGAATTATTACTATTTTTTCTGAGAGCCGTTATGACTAACTTGAGTGAGGGTCTTTGTGTGGCATAAAAAAGTTTGTCATTAAAATTCATTCATCATGTGGCAACAATAAAATGATTCCGTCCATAATTAATGGTACTAAAACTCACACTGCAAATTGCAGAAAGCTGCACTAATCATCTTTATGAGAGTATTTGGTAATGAAGATATTTTTTTGAAATTTTAACATATCTGGCATGTAACTCCATTTTAGCAAATGTCGTTTTTATAGGACTGAAAAATTTACAGCAAGTGGTTTTTGCTAATAATTTAGTTTCTTATCGTTTCTGTAGTACGATTGGTCTTTGATTTCTGAAAAGGTTTAAATTTCTGTATTTTGAGGTCCGCGAACAAAAGTAAGTCGCTTAGAAAAAGCATTCCCTTCCTGAAGACAGTCCGGTCTAAATAATTAGAACTAACTCTGATTTAGATCCAACAAAGAGCAGCCAACATGGAAGTATTGCTGGAAATTGCATTGAGAAAAATGTAGAGAAGACTTTAATTTTTTTGAGAAAACTTCATTTAATTTAGCAGATTTGTAATCGCAGTAGCACGGGTCTAACGGGAATATTTGTTGGCTTGCCTAAAAAGCACCCCGTGCCTCGTGAATCTTAGTTGACGGATCCAGGTTAGGTATTTTTAGCTTTCGCACTCGTGTTGTTGAGCTTTATTGAGCAAAAGCCTATTTCTAAGAAATAGTCAAAACACAGAACTTGACAGCCAAGATCAATTAACTGGTCAATATAATTTTCACAAACCTGCCATTTCAGCCGGATCCCATATAAAATGAAGGATTTTGAGCTCATGTTGATCAAAATTGAAGAAAATAAGTGGAATTTGTGCTGTAATTGTTTCTATTTCTTCAATATAGTGGCAAGCGTTCATGTATGACTTAGACAACCGTTAGATAACAGTGAGTTATTGAAGCCAACTTCAGGCCTGCTCTGCTTCAGACCCTGTTTTGGGGCTAAGTTTACCTACAGACTCTTCTAAGTTCACTTTTCTGGACTTCATTCAAGATGAAAAATTTATTTAGTGAAAAAGTAGCGAAGAGTCTTGAAGATTAAAAAAAAATGGCAAAATAGAAAACAAAAGCATCAAAAATATTATCTAGGGTTACGACTTGATGATAACAAAACATAGTAAGACCAAATAAGGATTTTATGTTGATCATTGGCTACTCTAAGTCTTTGAAAACACAGCTTTATAGATTTCGTCCCCATTACTAACTCAGCCAAGTCCATGGACCCATGGTCTACCAAAAAAAGGCTTCACTTCAAAAACGAAAGCTGCCGAAGACGAGTCTTTTTCAAAGTGCAAGTAGATTATCGTCCAAACAGAACATAAATGCTAAGAAGAAAAATGTTTTAGAACTGGAAAAAGTCTAAGTGATAACCTAAAGCTGCATTCGCAGCTATATAGGTTAGTTTAGGTTATGTTATTTTCGATGTCTGATCTAGCGAAATTGAACGTGGATTGCTATATGTAGGCCTTTCTGAAGCCATCGCCATATTTGCACAGGCGCCAGTTCGGAAATGTCTGAAGATGCGCTCCCAAATGTTTAGGTCTTGATCTCCCAAACGAGGGTCAATCAAGAAAGAAAAATTGACTTGTTTTCACATCATTTTCTTCTATACAGATTCTGCAGATGGCATCTGGTAAGATTCCCAACCTTACTGCATGGACGTCGATAGACCAATGACCTGTTAGAAGGACCACAACTAACGAAAGGCTACCCTTACTGAGGGCAAAGAGGTCACTAGATTTCTTGCGATGGATTTTGGGTCAAGAGGCTTTTGCGACAGGGAATATATGTACCGACTGTGGCCCAGCTGGCGCTCTTGAACTAGATAACTCTCGAATAACAAATTGAGTGCAGCGTCATTTATTAGAATGAGTTTAGTTTTCTTTGCTACATTTAATTCAAAAAAGGAACGTAAATAAATCTGCAAAAATTTGGAGCATTTTCCACAGTGCACCAGATTATGCGCTCGAAAATATGCTACATAATTTGCGCTATTTTCTTGCATTATTTATGTAGTCTAAATTTTCTAACGCGCCACCCAGCCAGCGGCACCCCACCAAGCAACTCGGCTCACACACACACACACACACTCACGCATACATTTAAGCAGGATTTTTGCCCACGTACTCGCATGAGTGAAGATGATATGTTCCTCCTCGCATATCTGAAGAGGCTCTTAGACTTGCCGCATCGTTGAATTGAATTGCCTGAAAAGTGCCTGCGAATAATGTGTGTGCTCGCATGTGAGACGATTTGTAGGAGGGCGAAACAAATAAAATACAAAACGTGCACAAACAAACATAAACAAAGCGCCGAAAATAACAAGTGGGTAGTGGAAACTTGCCAACTTCGGTCCAAAGCGTGTTGAATGGAAGCGAAGGGAGAGCGTGTGTGTGTTGGCTAAGCGGTCTAGCATGGCTCTGGAAAGTATGAAATAATATGGCAACAGGAAATGCGAATATGTTTAATAATTTGTGAGCAGTGCAGACACACACATGCACTCGCAAATATACCGTTAAGAGCGCGAGGCCAACTCAAATGAAGAGTGAAAAACATATGCATGTGTGCGTGGCCCCCTTTTATTTAGCAACAGCGCAAAATATTCGCTTGTTTTTTTATTTTGCACACACACACACACGTACTAAAACATACTCGCACATATGTACATACATGTGTATGCGTCTTTATGGGCATACACTTTTACAAACGAATATACATGTAAATATATATAAATAATATTTTTTATAACGAGTAGGCTTTAATGTTTTCACATGTTGTTG
This sequence comes from Bactrocera dorsalis, assembly GCF_023373825.1. Classification (NCBI taxonomy): domain Eukaryota; kingdom Metazoa; phylum Arthropoda; class Insecta; order Diptera; family Tephritidae; genus Bactrocera; species Bactrocera dorsalis. Next base: position 33,200,646 of record NC_064304.1, on the reverse strand, counting down.
TTGCAACTTATTTATATGTACATATGTATGTGTGTTTGGGCGTCCGTGCCTGCTTAGCTTCTGCGCGAAAGTAGACGCATACCACCAGCCAGCGACCCTTTTGCCGCCTCTAAATCATCACTTTCTGTTCCAACATAATATTTTTCTAGCTCGCTTGCCTGCCTTTTTATTTATTTAGTTATAATTATGCATATGCATAAGGGTGGTTCTAAATTATGGGAGAAAGTTTCCATAAACGGGCTTTTAAGCTTTAACCCTTTCAAAAATAAACTTTCAGTTCAAAACTTGGATTATGTATTATACTCTGAGGTGAAATATCGAGAGAATTGGCGTTACTCAATCAAGGTGGTCCTAAAAGGTGAAAAGCAGACTTTTGGACCGATAGTTTCCAAAACCTCATACGAAAATATTCTGACTGTAAATTAAGCCCAATTATGAAGCCTGAAGTTTCCTATTAACCTTAAGTGAGGAAAACAAAGCCTCATATGTGGTTTTTAAACTTCTACTATCTTACTGTTTGAGTCGAATATATCCAATATTAATTTTTGTTCTGATTTCAGAGTTCATATTCACCTACCAATCTATGATGAGGGAGCACCCTGCATTTCTATAAAAAAAAACTTAATTGTGGTTCTTAAATGTATAAAAAATCTATACGTTTTTTAAATCTTAACCCTTATGTCTACACCCCTTCTGGAGAAACCGGTGGATAAAAGTTTTTATTTCGGGGTGTAAATTGCATAATTTCTTCGCGAGCCGATAGAGGGAAGCTTTGTCCTTGATGCATTGTATACAAAGGTTCAGTTGTCGTTGATATTTTGAAAGAGAATCACGTTAAACGCCATGAGTGTTAAGTACGCGTCGCGCCACGAGGCTGTGTTCCTTTGCATCCACCCGAAAGGTCCCAAAATGTCGCTGCTGCTGCTAAATACTCGTATATGAGAAAGTCGAAGGCATTTGTACAGAAGTGGATACAGCGATATACAAGTATAGTGGCTAAAAATGTCGATGATTTACCAGAACGTGATTCAATAGGAAAAGTAAACAAAAAAGATGAAGAAAGGATTGTGAATCTGCTTTAGAGGAATCCTGCTTTAACACTGCGGCAAGGACTAGCAAAATAAATGGCAAAAGGCTTACATGTATCCTACGAACCTATCCGAATCTTTCTTCATACTCATGATCTGAAATGGCGCAACACAATGAAGAAGCCTCCATTGACTGAAAAACTTTTTACGAAGCGACCCGCTCGGGCGCATGAGAATATTGATAGAGATTTTGAAAATGTCATTTTCACTGACGAAGGTTCTATATGGGCACGTTCTCTCCTCACGCGAGCCTGGTCAACTTCCACCAATAGGCTTGTTCAAGGTGCATCTTTGGGGCTGCTTCTTAAAGCAGGGATTCGGCACTTTGTACCTCTTTACTGACAACCTAAATGCCTAGAAAATAATAAAAATATACAAAAAGGTTTTACTGATATCTGCCAAACGATGGTTCATCAGAAAAAATGAAGATTGGATTCTACAGGAGGACAATGATCCTAAACACCGCAGCAATCTGGCATCGTTACATTGGATTGGCCGTCGCAGTCGCCGATGCAAACCCTATTGAAAATGTGTGGACATATATTAAACAGAAGCTTCGTGGAAGACGCACATACACTTTGAAGCAGTTGTCTTACGAAATCCAACATTCGATGGACATCATTAAAGAGGTCAGAAAGCACAGAAACTTCGTTTACAATATTTTGACTGATACCGAAACGTGGTGTTTCCAATATGATCCCGAAACGAAATGCCAGAGTGCTGAATGGCACCGTGCGACTTTTTTCTTTTCGAAAAATGCATTTGCCCATGAAAAGAAAGCGTTATGCAGACGTAGAAGCCATTCCAAAAACTTGCATTGGCATACTGGCGGCCATACCGGCCAACGAGTTAAAATACTCGTTCGACATGCTTTTGGGGCGTGCAGAAAGCTGTATTGCAGCAGAAGGAGACTATTTTGAATAAAATAAATTGATTTTTCCAGAAAAACAGTTTGTTCTGTTTTTTTTTTAAGTTCTGTTTACTTTAGAATTCACCTTGTACTAGGTTCCAGGCCACACATGAATTCCGGAAACTAAATAGCTGCGGATATTGACAAAAGTGCCATCCGTCTGGTTACGTTACTAAAAGTGACAGTGAAATTGCTGAATAGGCTGGCAGAGGGATCAATTCGAGATGGAATGCTTTAAGAACATGTAGGATCGCTTCAAAATTCAAGCTATTACGTTTTGGCAATTTATCCAGTCACTTGAACTGCGACACTCCTCGATTCCTAGCTTTCAAAGATGAATTCAAGATCTCTTACAGTTGGGGAAAAAGCGTTGACGTTCTGTAAGCCAAATTAAACTGATTCTCTATCTGGCATTACCAAGTAGGTCAATGTGTGGCCTGACAGCTGGACAGTAAAACCCAAACTAACTTTTTTTAGTATTCCGACGTCGTCATAACTGCAGTATTTTTGGTCCCGTTTAAAGATAGACTAAACTAAATGTCGGAGTCGAGTGTTTTCACAGTCTTACAACACAGCTTAATAATCTATGCGCCTTTCGGAACCACCCTAATTTGCCTTCAAATATATAAGACTCAGTTTTGCTTTTTGTTTTTTAGACATTCGCTAATAATTTCAAGTTTATGGAAATTGTTTTTCTTACTTTATTCGCATTATTCGCAGTGGTTTCTTGACTTCCGCATCCTACCCACACTGCAGTGTTGTTGTTTTCGCTTCCTTCGTTGAGTACTAACCCCAGCGTAGCGTCTTATACGACGCCAGCCGCACTCGCCCTAGAAACGGGCCCACATTTTACTTCAACATAATAAAGCAAATGAAATGCGAGCATTTCGACCTCACGTCTGCCGCCGCCGCCATTTTGGCGTTTCACCATTTAAGCGCCAGGAATTGTGCACTTGAGTGTGTGGAAAATTATTGCCTGGCAAAGGGACGCAAATAAAACAAAGCAGTGAGCGAAATACAGCAATGTAGAGTCGGGCAAGGGCGGAGCGCAATTGCAAATGCAAACCAATGCAATTTCAAAATGACAGAGGGGGAGTGAAGGGCCTCCGCTATTTGCTGCTGCTCTTCGCAATTCCGGTTATAGTCTAGGCTTTGATTTATATTCTATAAATTTGGACCGCTACTTTGCTGCTGAGCAGCATCATTGCGGCTGATTCACCTACACAGGAACACACCAACACATGTATGTACATTTGTTTGCTTGTGTGTGTGCTTATGGTTATTGAACTTCGCCAATCACTTAATGTGATGAAACTTTTGCAAAACTCGCAAACTCTTCCAGCAACATACACACTCACACACAAATACACACGTGACTTCGCTCGCGTTCACACTCAACCCTTCTGTGTCTTGTAACTGCGCCTGCAAAGTCTTAAGTTACCGCTACCTTTGACTAAGTCATTTTGCTCAATTTGCTTGCATAAAAATTCATGTTTGTTGCAATTGCCCTGATTGAAAGGGGGCGCGCGCGTCCCTCGATAGACTCTTGCCTCAGTTTGTTGCAAATTTATTGAAATGTTTTGTGTCCGCATTGGCAAATTGCATCTAACGCTAAAAACTGGCATACTATACATTACGCAAAAAATATCGAATTACCAATTGGCTAGTTGTTTGAGGCTTCGCATACATATATACTAACACTTATGTGTGGCGACCAGCTTTGCTCAGACAATCACACTTATTGGCTTAAGTGCAATTCTATTCAAAATTATTTGGCAATTTCTACGATTTCAGTCATAAAACTTTCACAAATGTTAAGTACTCGTAAGAGCGCAATCTCAATTTAAATTAGATTGTAACGAAAAAGTCGCTCTCACTTCTAATCTTATTGCTAGAGATTCCAGGTTCATCTTCTTCTTTTTTGGCATAGACATCACTCACGCGGTTATAGTCGAATTTAGAGATCACTGAAACTAATAAATAAGTAACTCCTCCTTAAAGTATATTTTCTATATCTGTTCGGTTTTTATGCGGCATAAAGCTTCGTATTCGGTTTTAGATGGAATCATGGTAGAATAAAGTAATGTGTAGAAGTGTAGAGCGCCATTCACTTATGGTGGCCAGAAACAATTCTTTTACATATGGCTCAAGCAACTCACGACTTCCGGTCTGAGACTAAGTATCCAAAGAAGAGGACGTCAGAAAAACTTCGATCTTACCATTCTACAAATCGTCTCGAAACTATCACATATATGTTCAGATACTTCACCTGGATGTCTAAAAGTAAGAAATTTGATTTACTTTGGCCAAGACCTGGCTAAAGCGGGACAGGCGAGAAGAATGTATTGAAATGATTCCACTTCATCATTTTTCAAGCAAGTTTCGCAACTAACGTCCAGTAAAATTTTCAATCTTTCTGCATGAATTCCAACCGGGCAGTGTCAAGTTAAAAGCTGAACTTAGCTGAGGCTGAAGAACTCACAAGACTTATTACGTTTTAATATGAGCCAGATTTACCTTGCGATGCTTAATTGCTAGTATCTGTGCAGCGCTTGCCGAGATCTCTCTCAATAAATTTCATGATTGATGAGCTGTGTGGAAAGTAGCGTCGACTTGTTGAAACCAAATGCCGCCACTTTCTCTTGCATCAATTTTAGGCATGATTCAACCGAACCACAAACAATCCCAAGCCTTTTTTTTCTCAATCAAAAGACAACTTTTGAATTTCCTCAGGCTGATCTTCGTCCCAAAAGCGGCAATTTTGTTTGTTTACATTGCCATTGAAACAGAAATGGGCCTTCTCTCTGAACAAAATTTGGCTCGAAAACATCGGAACTTCTTGGAACTTTTCAAGAGCCCATAGAGCGAAGCGATGTCGCTTGGCAAAGATCGAGCGGCTTAAATTCTTGCACAATCTTAGTTTTTATGCTTTCAAGTCGTTCCATACTCAGTCCGAGCTGTTACGAATGGCGCCGAATCGACTTTCCACTGTCTTCGTGTACGATTTGTAAACGTTGTTTGGTGGTAAGTCTTTCCATGAAGAAGCGAAGTCCTCTCTCCACGGACAAAGACCAAACTTCACAAGTCACTCATCATCCCCGTCCTGCTTTATGTCGCAATCGATGGAACGATAAGCTATACGAGATTTCATAGCTATACGACATCAATAGTTCAGCGAATTAAAATTTAGCGGCTCCGCTGGCTGTCGGCTGGATGAAAGCATTCCAGTTCTGAATTATTCGACGCAGTACTCACCGAGCAAGCAGAGGAAGGGGAAGACCTCCACTGCGTTGTAAAAATCTGGTAGAAGAGAACCTGCCTACACTTGGAATCTCCAGTTGGCGCCAAACAGCCAAAAGGAGGAACGGCTGGCGTGCTACTGGCCATTTACTCTGTTATAACCGCGTAGAACCGCGTATAGAATTTTGACTAAATTCGAGTACAAGCCTCTATAACAACATAGTTAGTAAATAGTTTATATGTTATATCACTGCTTTGGACCGTTTTTCTCAGATTTCAATTAGCTACTATTATTTCGTTTTCGTTTTACATCGAAATTTTCGTCATAACAATGGACTTCATCAAGACTTTTATTGCCTTGTATTTCTAACACCTGTTTATGGGACACGGCTGAAAGCGCTTGAGATCCCTTAATTAAGACAGACTTTTGTTGTGCTCAAAAAAGTAACAATAACAATAAAAATATACAACTAGAACGTGAATACATACACACATACCCATTAACCTGAAAAGGGAGCAATCGAAAGCATTCTCAGCTGCAGCGAAGCGAGTAGGTAGTACCGTTGAAACAAATCGGCGCAGTCAAAGTCAAAAGCGTGCGCAACGACACGGAACAAATTCATAGCAATTAGCCAAATGCTGACAACAGCAACAACAACGTAAAAAGCAGCGGCCAAAAGGTGCCACAAAGCCTCACACCAACCGAATGCCACTTGGGGCATAGCAAAAGGAGTGAACGCGGCTCGAGATTTGAAACCCTTTGTCGAGGCGTTGATGCGGTTATTAGAACAACGCGGAAGACAGCTCATAGAATGCGAACACAATGGCGGAAAGCGAAAGGATTTTCTACGGTATGCTGCAGGTCTGTGGGCGGGCAGCAACCAAACAATGAAAAAAAAAAAACAACAAAAGACAAAGGGACTCGGGCTGCATGCGTGCGCGTTGATTACAATAAAATCGCTTCAAAGCGTTCTGGAAATGGCGCGAAATAAAGCGAAAAGACGTGCGACGGGCTACAATTGCGCAGATACGACTATTTATGCTGAAGCGTGCCAAGACATGCATCAAACTCAGTGCGGGCTATACATACATACACACATAAGCTCAAGGAGTCAAGTAGCTGTGGAAATGGCTTGGTAAATTGCAGAGCAACACAAAATTGATTGTGAGCAAATAATTTGGAAAATGACTGGAAACGCCAAAGCAAAAAGCGAAAGCAATAAAATCAAAGCGAACGCTAAGCACAAGAACAAAAACAATAAGAGGAAGAAAACAATCTTTTAAATAATGAAGAGTGGAAAGGGAGTAGCAGAAAGGCAAAAACAAGTAAGGTGGTACGGGGATTAAGCGGAAGAGTTAAGAAGACGCTTGAAATTATTTGTGACTTCTGCAAACAAAACTGTAACTTTCGCTGCACTGAAGCTATGATCCCCTTCACAGCTGCATATCTGATATGATGAAAAAGCATACAAGATCTTTATCTTGATTTTGATCGGGTAGCTTTAACGATTGCTATATGTTATAGTGTTACGTAGTGATTCTTTGGCCAATAACCTATGCCAAATTCGTGAGAAGCCCTTTCAAATAAGAAATTTTTCCATACAAGGGCTTGAGTTAGATCGGTCAGTTTGTATGACAGCTATATGTCATAGTTAGCTCATACCGGCGGTTCCGAGAAATAGGTTCTTATAGATAAGGAAAATATGCATATAAAACTTCAAGCCCATATTCGGTGGGTAAGTTGCTTCAGCTTCGTTCGTTGCTCAGTGTTTGAGTGAATCAATATGAAGTTACTTTTCTTTTCTTAATGTTTTCAACTCTTTTTTCTGTAACCTAAATTATTATTTCTCATATAATAATAATTTCTCATAATAATTCGTTCACAACGTTTGGTACTTTTGCCGAATATAACCAACCTTTCAGTGTGGCAGTGGACGTATAGCGCCCGTCTAAGACACCAACCTTCACTAAAGCTCAAAACGATATGTCAACACCTTCGCTCTATTTGTATAAGCCATAATTTTTTGTATAACAGTTTATGAACAAAAGCAATTATATTCACAGCCGCATGTTGCATGAGCATAAAAACTCGCAAATCCTTCAATAGAAAAGTGCGCAGCATTCTCTAACACCACCGAAGTAAATCAAGAAAACGGGAACCCAGAAAAAAATAACAAAAAATGCATAACCAGAAAGATGGACAGCAAAAAAGTTGGCAACACCAAGTGGCGAGTGTGGCAAGTGGCATGTGCAAAAGGTAAATAAGCAGTAAAAAGAATTGACTAGAAAAAGCGGGTGCAACCGGCACACAGTTCTTGCAGCGCCATCAGCAAGCGGGTTGTTTTGACAGTGAAGCTGTGGTTGTTGTAGCAAACGACCTGCTGGCTGGCTGGCCGGTTCGCTTTCTGGCTGGCAGTCAGTCAGGCAGACACGCAACAACTTAATTACGCTCCTTAATTGGACTAATTAATTTATGCTCAACGCTTTTCAAGATTGCGCACGGAGTTGCCGCACACGTCTCTCAGGTCGCTCGGCGCTGCGACGGCACTTTTTCTAAACGACTCGCCACAAACACACATACACTCACACACACATACATACATGATACTAATGGGCTTGAGTGGTTTTTGTAGCAAAATCGTGTTTTGTGCGGCAAAACCGCGTAGCGAAATGCGAGCGCGCTTGCCTGCCTAACGCACACACATACACGTGCATACACATGTATGTACAGGCATATAGACACGTAGTTGTAATGTTGTTAGTTATTATGTCTGCACTTTTAATAGCTATTGTGCGTTGCTGTGCTCAGCAGCTGCTCGCCATTTTCCCAGGCATTTATTGTACAGACATACACACACTCTTCTATTTTTATGTGTGTATGTGTGCGCCTTTTGCTGTTGCGCTGATTTTTCAATTTCAAGTGATGTGGTTAATGAGTGGCACGTGATGCTCACTACAATTGAAATTTGATAAGTTTCAAAAACTCGCAACAATGCCAGGGTATCTGCGCACCTTTCTTCCCAGCTACCTATTCCGTCTATCTCAACCAGCTCGTGCGCCGCTGTATGCAAATAATTGTTGCTTAGTGTGTGTGTGTGCATGCGATCGTGCTGTGTAGTCTTCGTTGGTTTTAAAAATCACGTTTGCTGCAGCTAGCTTAAGTTGCTCGTGATGTCGGGGTGTGCGTTCCTTTTAAGAAATTCTTCACGAAATCAATACGCAGTGCTCATTAATTTTAACGAATGCAACAGCTTAGCAGTTTTTAACGGTGAGAAATTACGAACACCTTGAGAATTGGTAGGTGGTGCAACAATTTAGTATATTTTGCAGTTTTGGTTTCACAGAAATAAGAACAGTTAGGCCGTAATAAAATATTGGATAAGTTAAGTAAAAATTTAATATTATAATTATTGAAAAGGGAAGTTGGTAACTTTTTGGGATGGCCTACAGCTCTTTCAGCATATTATGTTAATCTCTTTGATCGATCGTGGGTTCCACGGAACAACAATTTCAGTTTGGTGAACCTAGAAAAAAACACATGGAGCCAAATCAGATGTATGCAGTGTTTGCTTGATGGTATTTATTATATTTTTGGCTTTAAATTCGGTCACAATCGTGGCACGGTGAGATGGTGCATTATCATCCCGTAAAACCTATTCATAGTTTTACCACAATTGTGACCATTTTCAACGGATGTTCTCATGCAAACGCCTCATTACGGTCAAATAGAACTCCCTTTTCACCGTCTGTCAACAATGGCGGGTCTTTTTTCGTTTTGGATGGTTTTTTCTGTCCATTTTTATGATTGTTGACTTGTATTTATGTCTAACTCATAAAACTATGTTTCTTCAGCAGTTGTAATGTTCTCCATCAGTATGGGATTGGAAACCGTATGATCAGGAATGTCCTCATTGAACCTGTTACCACCGCTTTAAAAAAAAACAAGTAAGGAAGGGCTAAGTTCGGGTGTCACCGAACATTTTATACTCTCGCATGATAGAGTGATAATCGAGATTTCATTATCCGTCTTTTACATATTTTTTTATTTTGTTGTAAAATTAATTAGATAAGTAGTTCCTGAGATATGGTTTTTGGTCCATAAGTGGGCGACGCCACGCCCATTTTCAATTTAAAAAAAAAAAACCTGAGTGCAGCTTCCTTCTGTCATTTCTTCCGTAAAATTTAGTGTTTCTGACGTTTTCTGTTAGTCGGTGAACGCACTTTTAGTGATTTTCAACATAACCTTTGCATGGGAGGTGGGCGTGGTTATTATCCGATTTCTTCCATTTTTAAACTGTTATGGAAATGCCTAAAGGAAACGGCTCTATAGAGTTCGTTTGTTTTGAGCTATAGTAGTTTTCGAGATATGTACAAAAAACTTAGTAGGGGGCGTGGCCACGCCCACTTTTCCAAAACTTCCAAATATGCCCCTCCCTAATGCGATCCTTTGTGCCAAATTTCACTTTAGTATCTTTATTTATGGCTTAGTTATGACACTTTATAGGTTTTCGGTTTTCGCCATTTTGTGGGCGTGGCAGTGGACCGATTTTAGCCATCTTCGAACTTAACCTTCCTATGGAGCCAAGAAATACGTGTACCAAGTTCATCATGATATCTCAATTTTTACACAAGTTACAGCTTGCACGGACGGACGGACAGACGGACGGAGGGACAGACGGACGGGCGGACAGACAGGTATCCGGATTTCAACTCTACTCGTCACCCTGATCACATTGATATATATAACCTTATATCTGACTCTTTTAGTTTTAGGACTTAAAAACAACCGTTATGTGAACAAAACTATAATACACTCCTTAGCAACTTTGTTGCGAGATTATAAAAAAAGCTTTATTGGGACGAGTCCAGAAATAATGTATTTTCAGCAGTTGACGGGGTCAAAGGTCGTCCAGAACGAGGCATGTCTTCAACGATCTTTCGACAGTGAATGCTTTGTACCACTAGTAGGATTGTGTTTTTGATAAAACTTTTCACAACTCTTTTGCTTGGAGCCGATCAAAAAATGGATCAAAGAATCCGTATATAATTTTGTGAGTAAAATTAAATGCGCGGACGTAGTCCGAGTGTTGAATATGCCATATGGTGAAACTACCTTGGTACTAACTATGCTCAGAGGGTCGAAAGCATATGGACGAAAAAGATCGCGAGCATTTTAAGAATGGACGAAAAAATTTATAAAGGATTTGGAGAATTATTTTTTTTTTAGGTTGGTAGTACTGTCAGTCACATTTATGTTAAATTTCATGTCAAAATATTCATTAGTGTTTGAGATACGTGTCGTTTTGTGAGCTGCTAAAAGTGAGTTTTTCGTTTTTTGCGATGTCGAAATTTATTCCACAAAGAATTTGCATTAAATCTTGTTTACAGAATCAATTTTCTGCTGCGGATACGTTGAGGATGGTGCAGAAAGCCTTTGGTAATGAGGCTATGTCTAAAAAAAATTTTTACAAATGGTATAGTGAGTTCCAAGCCGGCCGTGAACGTGTCAAAGACGAAGAGCGTCCAGGGCGACCATCAACCTCAACCGACGAAGCTCACGTTCAATCAAAAATTTGGTCTTGAAAAACCGTCGATTAACAATTAGATACCTTGCTGATGAAGTTGGCATATCGAAAGGCTCAGCCAATACCATTTTGAAGGATGTCTTGGGCCTCAAGTGCGTCAAATCTCGACTTGAGTTTTTTGGAAAAAAAGGCGTCGCGTTGAAGTGTGTGAAAAGATGCTTTCCGACTACCAGGGTGTCATGAAATGTATTATAACTGGCGATGAGACTTGGATCTATGCTTACGGCCCCGAAACAACCGATCAATCGAGCAAATATCATGGCAAAAGAGAGCCGAGACCAAAAAAATCGGGCCAAAGTCGCTCAAAAATCATGGTCATGGTGTTGTGCATTATGTATTCCTTCCAACCGGTCAAACAGTCAACAAGGAATATTATTTGAACGTTATGCGTCGTCATTTCGCCAAAAACTCAACCCATATCGTACCGCAACCACTGTATTCACCTGATCTGGCGCCGTGCGACTTCTGACTGTTCACCTAGCTCAAAAGTCCGCTCCGGGGCACCGTTTTTATACGATAGAGGAGATTCAAGCCGAAGCGAAGACGGAACTGAAGGCCATCCCGGAAAGTGACTACAACTAGTGTTTCGAAGATTGGAAAATCCGTTATAGTTAAGTTAAAGGAAAACGTCAGATCCGATCGTCATGTTAGCACTCTTTCGATTGCCTAGGAGCTAAACGGTTCACCCTTTAACCTGTTTAGAATAATTTAAATAAAGCTAGATGTAGGATACGGAAATATTAGCATACTTAAAACACTTCATAAATCGAGTTTCATCGACGCAACAAATTCGGATCATTTCTAAAGCACTTTGCTGCTGGTGATGCAAAGCGGGTCACTTACGTAGACATCAAGCGAACAAGATAGTGACCAAATCGCGACGAGCAAGCAAAAATTGCGGCCAAGCTAAGAATGACGGTCAGAGAGGTTTTGCTAGGTGTTCAGTGGATTGGCAGGGAACCATTTACTATATGTGGACCCTCTTAGGCCAAAACTCTTAATTCGGATCTTTACTTTCTTTATATATTATCTTTTATTTTCAACATCAGGAACCTCTGAATGAACAAATCGCTCAGAAGTCGTAAGGTTTGGCTAATGGAAGTGGATGTGCGTTGCATCGGAGTAACGCCAGGCCAAAATACCGTGATACGCTGGACACTCTGGGAGCTTGGTCGGGAGGTTGATAGTTAAACCTTGGTTCTATGATTACTACCTTTTTCTGGTGGAAAGTTTACTTCAAGATAATCTTGTAAAAATCTAATCTTCTAGGTACGTATTACGGTTCTTATAAAATGTTTTGACACGAAAACATTTCAAATAATGAAGTAATAGTTATAATAAAAGAAAAGTAAGAAATCGAATTTTTAGCCATGGGAGCCTGTCCTCTCAGTTTCACCGGACAAAAAGGAAAGTGTCTGAAAATTATTTAATGCTGCAGTTATATAAATCAGTCTAGAGACATACAAAGTCATGATATCCTCCAAGTGGTATTCAGATTTTCATGGATCTGACGAGAAGATCATATTATATTGCTACTTAGTAGCAGAGTTCCTAACGTATTCCACCTTACTAATGTCGAATATAGAACTGCAAAAATGAGAAAATTGTGAGTATTGATTGAACGTAATGAGCTTCGAAATAAGTTTGCTTTTAACCAGAAAGAATTGGCATGATTTCCCATCTAATTTTAAAATGGTACTGAAGCATCCCAATGAAGATGAAAGCATAAATTATTGAATAAAAGGCACGTTCTCTTACTTTTCAAAGCAGTAGGGACTCTTTATGTTTTCAAATACGTGGAACAGAAGTTTCTTGCGGTTACACAACAATTTGTTTTCTTGGAATTTTTTCGCAGGTCTGATCTAAAATATAAATAATTGACTGATAAATATATAAACAAGTTTATTTACTGCAAAGGTTAAGCAAAACGAGAACTTCTGCTTGAGAAAACCTGCAGTCGCACTTTAATGGCTTGCAGGAAGACATTCCGCAACATTAAACCCAAAAACTTTTGCAACTTTGCACTATCGATATCACAAACAAGAACCGCAAGTTGTAAAAAGTCAACAGCAACAACAGTCAAAACGACAACGAGTGCGAGTCAAACGACCGAATGGCGAATGAGCCAATGAGCACAGTCAGTCCCAAAGTCTCCGAAGATGCATAACTTGTGGCGGCAACAACGCGAACTTGGACAAAGTGAAACAACCCAAAAGTCACAAGCCGCCGCTGGGGGATACATGACAGCGTGTGGGGGATCTTTCGAAAGCTGTGAACCGTTTATGTTTACAACAAGCGCCGCTCGCTATGCGCTGGGTCTCGTTTTAACCTTTTCCGATTGTCTTTTTTAGGCGACAGCCATTTTTTCATTTACTGTGGATAATGTCGCTGATGTCCTTTGAGTCGAATGGCGCAAATATGAAGAGAATCGAAAAGTATTTGGAGGTGAATAAAAGGGTAGTGCGCTAAGCGTTAAGGGATATTAGGAGTGCGAGATAATTTTCATAAAGAAAACGTATGTACGAACATTTTTTGTTGGAGAATACTACAAATAGTCCGACGCTTAGGCGGCGTCTTTCAAGCGCAACAACTGCGAAAGGACAAAGTTGAAAAGAAAAGGAGCAGCAGTCATAATCAGCAATAAGCATATGAGAAGCTGTAAGTTAGAGGAAAATTGAAAGAACATGAAAGGCACTTCGCTTGGCTGAAGACAATACGGAGGAAATGGTGTAAAGAAATGCGCAAACAAATGCCAGTCGCCATTTGGGAGCTGGCCAGCGCCAACGGAGTCAATATGTGAATGCGGTGGAGTTGTTGTGTTGAGTTGAGCGCACGAGGTCGGAAGTGGCAAAATGCCATTTTTGATTTATCTACACAAAGGGAGTTCGTGTAAGCGTAAAATAATTTTACAGGACATTTACAGTCGACGTACAACAACCAAAAAGGCGCGGTGAAGAGCGATATCCATTTCCGCAACTCCAATGGGCGGAGTGAGTGAAGCAACACGCATTACGGGATTTGGGGTGCTGAAATGAGCTAAAAGAAAGGCAACTGCTGCACAACAATGGAGTCCAAAGGAAAAAAAACTCTAATGACTTTCTAACGAAATGGAGTCGAAAATATTGTATGCTTCGCCTCACCGCAAAGTACACAGAGGTAGCGGGGGGGCAGCCAGTGTGGTCACTTGGTAAGAGGGCGTAAGAGGGCGCCCAGTCGATGTTTTCAGCCACATGATTGCTTTGCCATTCTTATTTATGTAATTCAATAAATCACGACCATAAAAGGCGGTGCGGTTCGGATCGAACGGCTGGGCCGACGTGCGTTTCTTGTTTTGGCGTCAAAAAGCGTTTTCTGGGGGGTCGACGACTTATAGTTGCTAAGCGCAGCAGGGCACCCATTTGCCGGGCTTTGTGCCGTATGATGGCAAGCCATAATAAAAATAAATTGAGCACTTGAATATGCACTTTAGGGTGGTTCTTAAGAAATCGAATGGGGTTACTTAAAATCTCGTTGGTTGGAATATTACTTTAGGCGGAAATATTGTCTGAAAAAAAAACGAAAATATAACCACTTGACTGTACAATATGGTAGTCCTTAAAGCCGCGTGAGCGTAGTGGTATTAAATTTATTTAATTAAGGTAACCCAAAAATATGTAAATATGAAACTTAACTTTCAAAAAAAGTGTGAAATTGTATATATTTTCTATGCTGCATATTATGATAACCCTAGTGTAAATTGGCAAGCAAGTACAAAGTTTGTATTTCCTGATATTAGAGCTACCCTAATGGCTTCCCTAATATTCATAAGCATGTGAGTAAAGAAACTGGTTTTGTGTTTATAAGACTACCCTAATGTTCATTGGCAAGCGAGTGCAAAAATTATTTTCTGAATATTATGACTACCCTAATGTTCGTGGGCAGACAAATGTAAAATTGTTTTTATATATTAAGACTACCCTAATTCCGATGATAAGAAAGTACAAACAAGTCTATTTACACATTAGGACTACCCCAATGTTAATCGGCAAGCAAGTACTAACATTTATTTCGGCAAAACGAGTACTTGTGACAAGGCGACAGAAAGTGTTGGTCGGTAAAGCTGATATAAAAATTGTTTTCCTGCCTTTAAGGACCACCCCAATATACATATGCGTAAGCCAGTACTAATGATTTTTTACATGAAATGGTAAAAAAGTAGAGGTCTGGCCCCCATAAACGAAATATCGCTAAAAATTTTCATCATCTTTCTTTAAGGAACACCCTTATGCTTCAATGTAAAAACATAAGCATTAGTGTTGTGGCGTTGAGAAGGCGATAATGTTGCCAGCAAATTTGGCGAGTGGCGCTGCTCATCGATGCCATTGCCTGCCGCTGTGTCGGAAGCAAGCAACGACGCGCACAAGCTGAGAGAGCTCGGTTCCCCGGCGTGCACAATATCAATTTCAAATTTGCAGCCAACCGCTGCGCACAAAAAAAATGCTGCTACGACAGGCTACAAAGGGTTGCATTCGATTGTCGCTCATACGCACACATTTCGGGAAGGTACGCGGTGTGAGTGCGCACTTGGTATGCCGCATGCGGCTATTTCGCATAATTGTTTTTTTTTTGCCTTTGCCACATCACTTTGCTGTTATTGTATATATTATTGTACATTTGTTTGCTGCTTGTTCTTTTGGCCACGCGTCTAATGTATGGACGAGCAGCGGGCCACAATGACTCTGAGTGCTTTTCAAGAAAAACATAGAAAAATATCAACAGAAACTATAGCAACGACAAGAGCGCCAACAAAAACAATGACAAATTACAATTACAGCCGCAGCAGCCAAAAATATTGTATTCAAATATCACGTATATCTCGCGGCCGCCTGAATTGTTGCATACATTTGTGCGCCGAGGTCACGATAATTTGTTTGACCTTTCAATAAACTCTGACGCCGGCTTGGGCCGCCCACTCTATGAGACTATGCGCGAGTCCATATACACTTTTATTGTTTCTACTTTGTTTGTGTGTCTACCGCCGAAGTACGTGGGAGCCAAATTTATCGGCATCCATATATTTACATTCTCAGGCAGTTGCTTGTTGGTGTAATCTCAAGCGTGCCGAATTTTGACGCGCCTGCCCGCTGCGCGCCATACGCTTGAAAGGCGTGGATAAGCGTTTATAGTTAGCAACGCATTAGCGCGCGGGTGTGAGTTCGCTACAATTTATGTGAGTGTCTTCTTGTATTTCTGTGTGTGTGTGTGTCCTCTACCATTACTATCTATCCACTGCTGAGACAATAATCAGTTTCTCATAAATTTAAATCAATAATTTCTGTCGAGTCGAGATTTATTTGTCTATGCTACCGTGCAATTTGGCGAAAGTTTGCTTTGCCATCTAAGTTTTTGAAGGTGGAAGCATAATTTGGACGCGGAGATGGCAGTGAAAATTTTGATTTTGCGTACAGTGTTGAATATCCGTAACAAAATTAAGAAAAATAGTCATGGACCAATTAAGTCAGGCGTAATTTAATACCTTTTCGGATAATATAAGGCGCTTTCACATATCAATTCTTTTTATACCCTCAACAGGGTATATTCAGTTTGACAAGAAAAAGCTGATTCGATTTAGCAGTGTCCACTTGTCTGTCCATCCGTCTTTATGTACGCTAACTAGTCTCTCAGATATCGGTCTGAAATTTTGCATACATCTTTTTCTCCCCAAGAAGATTCTGACTTGTCGGAACAGCCGATATCGGTCACCTTTAGCACGAAAAGGATCTGCCTTTATGCCGCTATGTCTGAATTTGGTTTCGCCGGCGACCTATTCGTCTATTTTGAAACCAGTATTAACACCAACAATAATATCAGCCTCGAAAGCCAATACAGATTAACTCTTGCCAACAGGTGCTGCCTCCGCCTAAATAGACTATTGTCGCGGAAAAGCAGTATACATAAGAACAAAATCTCGAACATAGGTGAACTACAGGGATTTCACCTCTTCAGACTTAATTTATTATTCAGTTTTTGAAATTCGTTCGAAGCTGTTTCACCGGCTTTTTCGTTGTGAACTACATATATACATAGTATAAGACAGTAAAAAACTATCTCTGAATATCCCTCAGTCATCTTAAATGAATTTCTATGAACTCTAATCCACTGTGCCTATATGGTACATGAAATCAACTTAGAGACAATGCTGTCGGCGTAAGTAATTCGAAAATGTCGAAAAGAGTTACAATCGTAAGTCAAATTTAAAACAACAAAAGGCAAATGTGCGACAGACGGTAGGTGTGGTAAATGTGTGTGTATTTGCGGAAGTGAGTAGGCGGAAGTCTTAAAGATGCAGACAAAACAAAAGTGTAGACTTGTGAGCCAACTTTTCCTACAACTTTTTTGTTATGTTATACATACATACATCTCAACATCTCAACAGACATATTTCCGCGAATACTTGTTTATGAAAGTATAATTCAATAAAATGCGATGAAAGCTCAAAGATAAGCAGAGCGCTTGTGTCTTCTGCTCAAATGTTCTTCAGCTTTGTTTGCAGTTATGTAAATGTGGATTACAATGCTTAGAAGACATACATACGTGAATATACATGTCTCTGTGTGTGTATGTGCGAAGATATATATCAACTATAGGTACATTTTTTGTATTTTGGATTTTTGCTTGTATAAAATATTTGTGCTCAGTGGCACAAACACATAATAAATATAAATTTCAATAAAAGCGACGATGATTTATGTCCATTATTGTAACACTTGGCAGTGGATTGCGGTTGTTACTGCTCAGTGTTGAATTTGTTGGAAGCATTCCAAATATAATTGCAACACCAGTCATCAAATGAGTTTGGTGAAAAAAGCTGGTGAAAAGAGTTTGGTTTTTTATGCAATTCATGCGATTAGGTAGTGTAAGTAGTCATATTTCTCAAAATAAGTAATGAAAACTTACAAAGGAATAAATAGCAATTTTTTTAAGAAAAAGTTTGTGCACTACGTAATTTAGGAGTATTGCGAACTTAAGTATTCTAATACAAAAAATATGATAACTTCGGCAGCACCATAGCTATAGAACCCTCCACACGATTTTTTCTTATAACAACAATGTGCATAACTTAATCTGGAAAAATCATTTTTCGCCGTTGCCAATGCAGAAAGGACCACAAATCTTCCGCGAAACCTTTCTTCAACGTCCAAGCCTCTGCACCATATGGCCGGACAGGAATAATGAGTAATGGTCTTTGTACGTCGAGAGAAGACTTGGCTTCTCAATTGCCTACTCAGTCCAAAGTAGCTCCTGTTGGCAAAAGTTATTCTGCATTGGATTGCAGGGCTGACATTGTTGTTGGAGTTAATACTGGTTCAGAGATAGACGAAAATATCTACGACTTCGCAGTTATGACTCACAACAGTGGCGTGGGAGCCAGGGCGCGAGTGTGACGACTGTTTGTTTGTTGAGAGTACAGTTTTTTGTTCTGGCGCTCGTTCACTACCAGGGAACCCATTTGCTTCTCTATTTTTTGTCTAACATGGAGAAAGCAGAACTAGCGGTTTCTATATGCCAGTTTTTGCAGCACGAATGATTTTCTCCAGCAGCAGATTGAAGAAATCGCCCCCGATAGTAAGTCGCCTTATCTGAAAATTATGTTTGGTATCGAACGGCTTCGGAGCGGTTCTTCCCGATTCTGATGAATGAAGCTTTGGTGGTGCTGCTCAAACGTCAGTTTTACACAGTCGTATTAGTTTTTGGCGGATTTTGCGGATACCAAATTTAGACAAAAGCGGCAATAAAGGCAGCTCCCATTTTGTGCTGTCAAAAGCAGCTTTAAAATCGACGAAGAGTCAGTAATATCGATTGCACTGGGCGTCATCAAA